>NC_042615.1:315778803-315882338 GCF_901001135.1 Rhinatrema bivittatum | reverse complement strand
GGGCGGGGGTTGGGGGCCACTTTTGCATTCCACATGAGACGTACGGAAAGAACAGTGGTCTCTAGTGAAGATTTGCTGGCATCGGAGTGAGGAAACTCACTCCAAGAGGAGATTTGGGCAACATTCTCTCCACCTAGCTTGATGGACACTCTACCTGGGCAACAAAAGCTAGGGTGGAGAGAACGTAGCCCAAATCTCTTCTTGGAGTGAGTTTCCTCACTCCGACGGCCAGTGAGCAAACCTCTCATCCAGCTGAATACTTATATGCTGGCTACCCTTTGCAACCTGCATTGCCCTGTAGTTTTACACCCCTAACTTACTGAAAGGAGAGAAGCTGGTTGCTACAGTGTAGTAATGGAATGCAAGAGGCAGAGGGGCAGTAGTGATGCAGCAGGAAAAAAAAAAGAGTGTGCTCCCTATGTAGTAGTGTAAACATCAGCAGCACTCATTTTGCCACCATTTCCTCCCTCACCTTTATCTACCACCCTCCATGGCAACTACAGGATGGGCTCTCCTGACACAGGCCATAGCAGCAGCAGTTGGCAGCAGTATCCTGCCCCACCAAAGGAGACCCCTGTACAAATATCAGTCACATGGTACCTTGCAGAGCCCATCAAAGTCACTGCCCTAGACTCCTTGGCATACTGGGTAAAAAAAGGCCACATTATGACCAGGACTCACCAATGTCACATAGCTTGTCCTTTCTCTCCCATCAACCAGCAAGTCTAGTGAATGGGTATTCTCAATGGCAGAAGGAAGGCATCATGAATCTACATCATTCACTGCTTGCACCAGAGTTGGTGGAAAGCTGGTTTCCCTGAATTTCCATGTGAGTAGCAGGAGGACTGACTGCACAGCTACACTGAACAGGTGCCATGATTTTTGCTCTCAGTGTCTTACTTTTTTTTGCTACTGTTAATGGGTTTGCATTAATAATATAGAGAGTTTTCCATTCATGCATGTTAACATGTAAAATATTTAAATGAGCAGATACAATGTAAAAAAATCATGCAAAGCAGTGCAGTTAAATAAAGTGCATTTGAATCAGATTTAATGTGGCCATTAACATAAAACTTCATCTGCATCTCTAGTTAAAGATTTTTTTTCACTACAAGCATATGTTATCATACATTTTAATGTGTATTACTGCAGTGCTTTAGCACACTAGTCACTTAAGATATAGTTAATTTTTGCATTAATTGGCTCATTGAGATGGATTTTTGGGTCCATGCAAGTTGCAGTCAATTAAAATAATCTGATTAGCATAAATGTGCAACTTTTCATTTTTATTTTTACATATATAGATTGTCCTTTGTCAAAATAAGCTTCAGAGTGGTTTACAGAATTGAAAAATAATGCAATACAATTTCAACATGAAATACAAAACATGCAAAACAAAAATATGATATAAGATCAGCATAAAATATAGATTAAAGATATCTTATAGATAAAATAGCCCTTTTACATTTAATTACAAAATAAAATCTGCATTATGGGGGAAATCTGCTTTAATATTAAAGCAAAAGCATTAATGGGCATTTGTGTCACTTTAATGCGAGATAAACGGGCAGTTTTCAAATGAGCCCACAAAGAAGCAAAATCTATGGGTACTTTTTTTTTCCTTCAGACTTTGCACAGACATTTAAAAATAAAAAAATGTATAAGGATATACTGTGTGATCATCCTTTGAAAACTGCGGTGGGTGCAAAGTGGGTACGGATTTTGACACCTGAGATTTGCGTGATTAAAATTGCTATAGAAAATAGCATACACAGCTTTGATAATACAATGTGTGTGTGCTCTTTATTTCGGATGCTGACAAAACATGTCCCCTCCATCTCCCGAGATGCCTCCCACAAATGCAGCTAAACCTAAGCAAGTTGTACAGCTCTGTGTACTTTTAGCCAGATTAGAGTAAAACAATTTTCAGACAACCAATTGACTGGGTAGGTGTTTGAAAACTGTCAATTTTTTTAAAATTTTGTTTTAGATCTTGACTGGAGTAAACCATTTGTTAATGGTGTCCTGAAATCTCCACAGGGAATGCAATATACAACCTGAAAGCTACTGACATTCATATGAAAAATATGAAGAAACAGAGAGTAAATATCAATTTTATTGCTTTGCACTGCACATGGTCATACTAATATGTCAAACTACTTTCCTCATACCACATTATTTAAAAAAAAAAAATGCATGCCATAGAAGAGAAATTCTGAACTGTCCATGAAATATGTCAAAGGAAGTTATTTATTTTTATAATGTTTGATGCGTTATTCAAAGGGTTTTCGTTCTATAATGAAAATTTCCAAACAATGAAAAAAGCTTTATCGTGTTCCAGTTGTCAATGACATGGCCTTGAAAGATGATTTCATGCTTTTTAAACAACCTGGGATTTATAATAGAAATATTCCAGGCACACAATTGTTGGTTTATTGTTTTCTATTATGAAACATTAAGAAAAACTACCTATTGGCAAATAAATACATTGCCACAGTCTATTATAGGGCACACTGTAGTTTAGAAGCTGAAATTCTGTTTTTGTACAGAATTTTGGCATAGTACTAGTGTGACTGTAGCACACTGTATTTTACCAAAATCCTCCTACTAGGGATGTGCAGAAGGAAAAATATTGTTTCGATTTGGTTTTCGTTTCACCGGGAACCAAATTTGTTGCATTTGTTTCACAGGGGGAAAACCAATTCATTGATTAGTTTTATTCGTTGTCCGTTTTTTCCATTAAAGTCAATGGGGGAAACATTTGCAGCCTATTTTTGGCTGCAGAATTGGGGTTTTCTTATCAATTCTGATGAAACTTCTGGGGAGCAATCATCAGAACAAGAAAGGAGCTCCAAGGTACTTAGACTGTGGCAAAGTGGCACCAAAGTGGCATGAATAGCCTAAGGTAATTTAAAGAGGCAAAGGGGGTACCAGGGAGTGGCAAGAGTGCTTTAACAGAGGTGCAAAGCAGCAGTGAGAGTGTCAAAAACACACCACAGCTTCAAAGAAAGCACCAATAACAGACGCATGAACCCTCGAATGCAGCACGACAGGCAAAGTGGCAAGACAAATGGCATCAACATCCTACAGCACAATGAAGAGGGAACATAGAAGCAGAAAGACTAGCACTAGGGATGTGCAGCAGGGACTGATTTGTCCCATTCGGGATTCAGATTCGTAGGGGCCCAAATCCATTGCATCCATTCTCGGAGGCCCCTAATCCGTTCATATGTCAAAAATAAATTTGTTCCCCCCAAAAAACCCCATCCCAACCCTTTAAAGTTATTTATCTACAACCCCCCACCCTCCTGACCCCCCCCCCCCTCAAGACTTGCCAAAAGTCCCTGGTGGTGCAGCGGGGTCCTGGAGCGATCTCCTGCATGCGGGTCATCAGCTGTCGGTATTCAAAATGGCGCCGATAGCCTTTGCCCTTATTATGTCACAGGTGCTATCGGCGCCATTTTGAATACCGGCAGCCGACAGCCCGAGTGCAGGAGATCACTCCAGGAACCCTGCTGGACCACCAGGTACTTTTGGCAAGTCTTGGGGGGGTCAGGAGGGTGGGGGGTCTATTCGTTGGTGATCCGTTGTATTCGTGGGGGTTCGCCATACGTTTCAGAACCTCCACAAATAAAATAAATATGGCATATACATTGCGGATTCACAATACGTCGAAAACGAATGCACACCCTTAGCAAACACCAACACACTGAGGAACCATGAGAGTGGCAAGAACACCACAAGGAGTTGAGTGAGTCATCTGGTGTATGGCAGCAAGGCAGAGTGGCAGAAAGTTGATAGGGGCAAGACAGGCTGGCAGAGCAGAGGTAGTCTGGTCCCTGTGGTTTTGATAGGGGCAAGACAGGCTGGCCCAAGGGAGCGTTCCCTTTCCTTTGCGCAGGAAAGGGCTCCCTAGAATGGGTTCGCCCCTAGAGTGGGGTGTTTCCATTGGCGTCTAGTGAGCTCTCGCTGGTCTTTTAAAATCTGGTGGATGTAGCAGAAATACAAATGAGAATATTCAAAACAGAGGCGGAGGACGTTTCCATGTGAACAGCGGTTCAACATGAGTTAGCTGGTGCTAAGAGATAGGCCTGGCTGCACCCGGGGAGAGTTCCCTTTCTTTTGCACAGGAAAGGGCTCCCTGGAATGGGTTGGCCCCTAGAGTGGAGCACAAGCGTTCAAATGTGGCGAGTCGATGTGGAGGAGGTTTCCATGTGAACAGCGGTTCAACATGGGTCAGAGGGTGCTAAGATATAGGCTGGCTACACCCAGGGAGAATTTCCTTTCCTTTGCACAGGAAAGGGCTCCCTGGAATGGGTTGGCCCCTAGAGTGTGGTGGTTCTGTTGGCGTCTAGTGAATACCCAGAACCTATTAACTGTACTTATGCACGTCAGCTGATGACAAAGGAACATGAAGAGCTCTCAGAAATAAGAAAACCGCTACTCAAGTCCAAATCTACAATATCAACCTATGTTGACTTTGTAGTTTACACATTGCCTCTGTAAACTATGGGAACACAAAAGATGAACTAGAGTACAACTACCACCAGTTTTCTATAGCACTAGAAACTTTAATGTCAGGAGTAAGTGACGTCACTTCCCATGTAAGCAGTCTCTCTGCACTGCTCCTCACACTTCTGGGGCTTATAACGCGATAAACCGACTCCAACAAGTTTAAAAGCTGATCCAACAACTCCTGCATGCTCAATAATAGATAGGGAGATGGCTTCTAAAAAAAAAATGGCCGGACCTGCGCAAGTATTCATATGCCCGCGGCGACGATTAATCAGACCTGGGGAATTCAAGATGGCGACGGCGGACCCCCTCGCTGAAAGGGAGGAGGAAAACGACGATATGCATGCCGCAGATGACTCTTCTCTGACCAAATCCGAGATGCGGAGGTGGTTTGGAGAACTCCGACAAGATTTAAAATCATATAAATCAGAGATAGCTGGGATGCTGGCCGAAATGAAAGAGGAGACGGCTGAGCTGGGGCGCCACGTGGATGAGGCCAAGATCCACCTGGACACGCAGGGAGAAGGCTGGGATGCTTTGAGGAAGGAGCATGTTCAGCTACAACAGTCATACAGCTCCCTGTCACAAAAAACTTGAAGATATTGAAAACCGCAGCCGGAGGTGTAACCTGAGGATCCGGGGGGTCTCAGAATCTGAGGACATTACAGATTGTATGGAGGTGGTAAGGAAACTTTCTTTCTTCTTTCTTGCCCAGGAGGAGGAGCAAGACACCACACCAGAGGCTGTTATTCATGTGGAAAGTAGGGATGTGCAGAGCAAAATTTTATGTTCATATTTTTTATGTCCGAAAGGGGGTCCCACTTGCGGCCAATATGGACATAAAAAAAATCCAATGAGTTGGGTATATGTACATATGTGCAAAAAAAAAATTTAAACCCCCTCACACCTCCTTAATCCCCCCCCCAGACTTACCACAACTCCCTGGTGATCGAGCGAGGAGTGAGGACGTCATTTCTGCAATCCTTGGCGAGAAGCATGTGACGTCGGTGGCACGTCGAGTGACGCGGCGTCACGTGATTCCCGGCTCGTTCGCGCCGGACGGCTCGTTCGGCCCAAAAAGAACTTTTGGCCAGCTTGGGGGGGCCTCCTGACCCCCCCAAGCTGGCCAAAAGTTCTTTTTGGGCCGAACGAGCCGTCCGGCGCGAACTCGCCGGGAATCACATGGCGCCGCGTCACTCAGACGCGACGTCACGTGATTCCCGGCGAGTTCACGCCGGATGGCTCGTTCGGCCCAAAAAGAACTTTTGGCCAGCTTGAGGGGGTCAGGAGGCCCCCCCAAGCTGGCCAAAAGTTCTTTTTGGGCCGAACGAGCCGTCCGGCGCGAACGAGCCGGGAATCACGTGACGCCGGCGTCACTCGACGTGCCGCCGACGTCACATGCTTCTCGCCAAGGATTGCAGAAATGGCGTCCTCACTCCTCGCTCCATCACCAGGGAGTTGTGGTAAGTCGGGGGGGGGGGGGGATTAAGGAGGGTGAGGGGGTTTATATTTTTATTTTGGCTCAACAATCGCGATTTCCTACATATCGAACATATCTATGTTCGATATGTGGGAAATCCGATCGTTTATGTCGAATCAATTTTTTAAGTAAAAAAAAAATATGAGTTGCGTTTTACTAATGCGGTCAATCCGAATGCACACCCCTAGTGGAAAGGGCTCATTGGACACTGGGACCTAAACTAGTTAATAGGCCTAGAGATATAGTGGTCTGCTACCACTCCTTCCAACAGAAAGAAAAAATCTTTAACTTTGCTAGAAAACAGAGAACTTGGCAATGGGAAGGATATGAACTCGCTATATTTGCAGATCTCTCATCTGCAACCCTAAAGAAGAGGCAGGAGTTTTGCTGTGTCACTACGAAGTTAACTGAAGCCCACATCAGATATCGCTGGCTATACCCCGGAGGGTTGGCCTTTACGATCCATGGCACAACCCATCGCACTAAGTCCGTACAGGAGGCCGCTGAGATTTTAAAACATGAAGGAATAACTGTTGAGCCTCCCCCAGCAGTGCCTGGTGAACAGGGAGGGCTCGCTTCTTGGAGAGCACCACAACCAAGGTGGCAAAAGATCCCCAAAGGCCGGCGTAGACTACAAAGGAATTTGGCTGATGATGGAGAGGGGGAGGCCCCTGCCTGATTGACTGTTTGGTGCCTATTCTGTTTCCTTTGAATGTCCTGGCACTAGATACACAGCAGGAGGACCATGGGCAAGCATTCCCTGACTCCAACTAATATGCTTCACCAGCAAACATTCTACACAGCAGCTGTATATTTTGTACACTGTATATATTGTATACATGTATATAATTAACTTCTATCTCTCTTTATTTCCTCCACCCCAGTTCAACAGCCCTTGTTAATTGTAACTGCATCTCTTCATCACATTTATTTATGTTCATTGTTGTATTCATTGCACCCCTGTTTTTATGTAAACCGACATGATGTGAATGCTTCATGAATGCCGGTATAAAAAAACCTTAAATAAATAAATAAAAATACATCCTTTTTGCAATACCTGTAGTTGGGTTTCAAGTTTTGCATTCTAATTTTGTTGGGCCTGTTATGTTGAGGTATTACAGAGCAAGCCCAGAGGCTGAGCATCATGGGGAGTGGTTTCTGTCTTCCTCCATGGGTCGCTGGCATAGTGAGAATGTGCCCAGTATGTACAGAGAGGGGATGGGGGGGGATGGGGTATGGGGTAAGGGTAAGCAGTGGCAGTATGCAAGATGGGTGTTTATATCTTTCTGGGTCTGGGGGCAGATGCCTGTGGGTTTGTTTACGTATATGCTGGGAGGAGGGTATTTGTAATTTTCATGATGGCTACCTTTAAATTTCTTTCCTTAAATGTGAAAGGTCTCAATACACCACGAAAGAGGACATTACTATTTAAAGAATTATACCGAATAAAGGTAGATGTGGTAATGTTACAAGAGACACATTTATGGAAGAGGTATCAGCGGCTGATGAGCAACCTTAAATACCCTCACCAATACTGGGGAAGCCGCTACAGTTGCTTCTAAATATTCCGGGGTAGGGATTATGCTTCATAAGGATTTTCTTTTTGAACTAAAAGAAACTTATGAGGATCCTAATGGCTGATTCCTTATTGTAAAAATAACTATAGGGGGAGGGGGGAGGTATATACACTGGTGTCTACTTATGGACCTACCTCACAAAAGGTGGATTTTTACCGCTCACTAAATCAGAGATTGACTTCTCAGGCGACGATTTAAATATATCGGACGATATTTTAAATCGTCAAAAAACGATTCACATCCCTACCACTGCCATTAGCAATGGTATCATGGAATAGACTTAGATTTTGGGTACTTGCCAGGTTCTTATGGCTTGGATTGGCCACTGTTGGAAACAGGATGCTGGGCTTGATGGACCCTTGGTCTGACCCAGTATGGCATTTTCTTATGTTCTTATGTTTCTTATGTTCTTATTGTGGCAGCCCAAGAGTACCTGGATGGTATGTCCTGAGGAGGTTCTACCTCCATCTATGTTGCTAGCCCTTCAGCTTTGGTATAGCAGAAAAAGCTTATTCCTTGGGACTCGTGAATATCATTCTTCCACCTATTTATATGCTAATAAGGATTTCTCACCAAGCTATGAGAGCCAGACCTCCCATAGGTGGAAGGAAAGGGGTATTCATCAATGGGGACAAGTCCTGGGGCCCAAAGGTTTTATCTCCTTTCAGGACTTACAATTGAGGTTCGGTTTAGAGGGGCCTGATATTTTTTTTTTACTTACAATTGTGTCATTATGCACGTTCCTCTCAGATATGTGCTCATATTTACAACTAGGGAAGTATGAGTTTCAGACGAATTGTCAAAAAGCTGATTTTACGGTCAAGTTATTATCAGTGCTGTATAATTTGCTGGGACTAGAACCCTGGGTGAAAACCACAGCCATGATGGCTTGGGAACATGACTTACATTGTACTTTATTGTTTACAGAGTGGGAGGGGATATTCTTGGGCCTTGGTAAGGGGTTAATAGTGGCATAGTTAATAGAGAATTCTTTGAAGATGCTGTTTCGATGGCACTACTGCCCGATTCGCCTACATCATATGTCGCCACAGATTTCTGCTTTAGGTTGGAGGGGGTGTCACAGTGAAGGCAGCTATTTTCATATGTGGTGGGCTTGTCCTTTACTTTGCCCAATATGGGAGGCTGTTGAAATCTGGATTCAACAGATGTGTGGCGTTTCGGTTGGGCTCCTCCCACAACATGTTCTGTTGGGTTTACCCATGATTCCGAGAAAAGATGGCTATAATAGACTAGTAAATTTTATATGTACTGCCACAGGGAACGAAATTGCCAAGAAGTGGAAGTCTGCTATCTTACTGTCATTAACCGAAGTACAAGTCAAACTTGGACATATCTATATCATGGCAGAAATCACAGCCCGGCTTCAGAAGCAACTTCGGAGATTCCAGGACATTTGGACAGTTTACAGAACTTGGAAAGAGGAGCGTGAGCATGCTACTGCCACATGAGGAAACTTTTCATGTTAATCAGGGCTTATTTCCTGTGCCCTTTGGATTAACAATACTCTATTGCATCTTGTCTCTGTATTAGTCACCCATAGAACTAGTAATATTTGAGAGGGTAGTGGGGGGGGGGGAGGGGGGTTAGGGGGATGATTAAGTACTTTATAATATAAATAGAGACAAAGACATGTGGTATATATACATTTATTTACTTTATTATACTGGACTGTTTTGTATACATTGTTTTTTGTTTATACTTGATGTTTCAGATTCAGGAGAGGTATACATGCTTTTCCGATAATCTACCCAATCTGGGCTATGTATATATGTTACAGAGTTTGATACATGATGCCAAAAGTCTGTATGTGTCTTTAATAAAAATATTTCAATTAAAAAAAAAGAAACATTAATGTTGGCACCTAAGAAACATCTAGGGGAAAATAGCCCGTATTATGAAGGTCATGAAAACTATTGAGCATATGAAATATCCAAGCTCCAAGCTGGACAGACAGGCACAGTGTTTGAGGTCAAGCCCTTGTAGGGATGTAAGGACTGGATGGACAGGCACAGCATTAGAGGTCAGCCCTTGTAGGGATGTAAGGCCTGGACCGACAGGCACAACATTAGAGGTCAAGCCCTTGTAGGGACGTAAGGCCTGGACAGCCAGGCACAGCATTAGAGGATAGTGGTCAAGCCCTTGTAGGGACATAAGGCCTGGATGGACAGCACAGCATTAGAGGTCAAGCCCTTGTAGGGACATAAAGCCTGGACGGGCAGGCACAGCATTAGAGGTCAAGCCCTTGTAGGGACATAAGGCCTGGACAGACAGGCACAGCATTAGAGGTCAAGCCCTTGTAGGTACGTAAGGCCTGGATGGACAGGCACAGCATTAGAGGTCAAGTCCTTCTAGGGACGTAAGGCCGGACAGACAGGCACAGTGTTAGAGGTCAAGCCCTTATAGGGATATAAGGTCTGGACGAACAGGCACAGCATTAGAGGTCAGGCCCTTGTAGGGACATAAGGCCTGGATGGACAGGCACAACATTTGAGGTTAGGCCCTTGTAAATACCCAGAAGCTATTAACTGTACTTATGCACTTCAGCTGATGATAAAGGAACTTGCAGAGCTCTCAGAAATAAGAAAACCTCTACTCAATTCCAAATCTACAATATCAACCTATGTTGACTTTGTAGTTTACACAGTGCCTCTGTAAACTATGGGAACACAGAGGATGAACTAGAGTGCAACTACCACCAGTTTTCCATAGCACTAGAAACATTAATGTTGGCACCTAAGAAACATCTAAGGAAAATGGCCCATATTATGAAGGTCATGAAAACTATTGAGCATATGAAATATCCAAGCTCCAAACATCTGAAGTCAGCTTTTTATGTTCTTACATTCCAAATGTTGCAAAACAGGATAAAGAATATTCTGGAAAGAAGTGATGCACAGATACATGAAACTGAAATTAGAAATACCAGAACTAAACTCAGACAGGCACAGCTTTTGAGGTCAGGCCTTTGTAGGGTCGTATGGCCTGGACAGTGGATGGACAGGCACAGCGTTTGAAGTCAGGCCCTTGTAGGGATGTACGGCTTGGACAGTGGACAGACTGGCACAGCATTTCAGATCAGCTACATGTGCTGATATTATATGGAGCTTAGGATGCAGTTGGAGCTGTTGATAGGCTTTCAATTGCTTTTATTCATCTTGCCATTCACAGGGAAAATTTGGATACCCAAGCAAAGGCATGTTTATTTTTCAAAAACACTTGCATTTCCATCAACTCTGGGGCCAGCCTTGAGCGGTGAGGGCTCATGATATCTCCTGTCATTGAAAATACATGTTCACTGGGCACACTGGTTAGTGGACATGACAGATATCACTAAGCCACTTTGGCTAGGTGTGGCCAGACAGTGGACTTGTGTGCCTATATGCCAGTGGATCTGTCTGCATGTCCTCTGTGAGCTCTGAGAGATACCGTGTCACTGACATTTGTGCTGGTGTCTCCATTGCTTGGGTGGGCTGAGAGTCACTCATGCCAGCTCCTTTCTCTCTAGCCTGTAGCAGGACAGATGATTCTTTAAGGGCAATAAGGCTTTGGCCTACTGAAGTGGAGGAGGAGGAAGTACTAGCTGTCGCTGACAGAGTGCTGCTCCTGCTTGGGCTAGCACAACTCTCTGAAGTGCCCGCTTTTTCCTCCTTTGCTTCATGCCTAATCTGACTCTGCATATGGTGCTCCTGTTCTCGGACTTTTAGTAAGAGCAGATCCTTCACAAATGTGAGACAATTGGACTGTAGGGTGAGTTTCCCTTTCACATGGGGATCACAGACTGTGGTGAGCATGTATGCCTTGTCTTCTGTTAAAGGCCTTAATCTGTCTTGTACCTTCTTCTGCAAAAAGTCCAGACAATGCAGCACTTCTGCTGTCATTCCCTCTTCCTGTTTAAAGCCTTTCAAATTTTCCTCCACAAAATTAACTATAGGGATGATGTCAGCCAAGGTGGCACTTCTGGAAATCAGCTCCTCCGTGGCATGCCTTGAAGGGCTGCAGGATTTTTACCAGCTGAGTCATGACTAACCAATCTTGATGCCTTAGGGGGTTCTGCACATCTATGTCCATTGCCACAGAAAGTTCATGAAAGGGTGTCTTCTGCTCCACTAACCTCTGCAGCATCATGTAGGTGGAATTCCACCGGGTGGGAATGTCTTGAATGAGACGCTTGTGAGGCATCTCCAAATCAGTCTGCTTTTGACGGAGAACCTGCCCCGCCTTCACACTTCTGTGGAAGTGCGCTGATATTGTTCCTGCACTTCTGTATTAACGTATGCAGGTATTCATTCTGTTGGTGCTTGGATTCCAACCCCAGAGCTGACTTTCACTACCAGGTGCAGAGAGTGTGCAAAACATCGGATGTTCTGAAAGTGCCCGTTGCATATTGCCTTTACCATGTTTGCACCACTGTCTGTGACAAAGAATCCTGCCTGAATATTCATCCACTGGTGTAGCTGCCAGCCTGCCAGCATCTGTCTGATGCATGCTAGAATATTGGCTGAGGTATGGACCTCGTCCGTCAGGTGGATGTGCAGTAAAGCCCACCTCCACCCTGATACTTGTTCACTAATGGAGCTGCTGTCTGCCCCTGCCTCAGCCAGGTCCCACCAGTGAGCTGTCAGGGAGAGGTAAGAGTGTGCATCATTCATGGCAGTCCAGATATCCTGTCCCCAATATACGTGAGTCTGCAAAACTGCCCACAGGCACATGAGGCTGTGCCTGGATGTATACTGAAACTGGGACTGCTGTATGTGCACACACCAAGCTTGTAAGTACAAAAGAGGCCCACTGGGGATTTGACTTCAGAAATCACCCCTGTCCCAATATACGTGAGTCTGCAAAACTGCCCAGTGCCCACTGATGCCCAGTGCACTGCCTTCTTGGCTTAAAAGTGGAATGCTGTCCCAATATATGTGAGTCTGCAAAACTGCCCAGTGCCCACTGATGCCCAGTGCGCTACCTTCTTGGCTTAAAAAAGCACAATAAAAAAAAAACTGCAGTTAAATAAAAGCCTGACGTGCACAGCAGAAAAAACAATGAAATATCTTTTTCAATGACAATTTTATCAAACTAGCTAGAAATTGAATATATTTCCCACCCACAACACCCAAATTCTGCTTGCAACCTACCACAGGGGGTAAAATAAGCAGAAAAATGCCTCTGCTAGTAGCTTCTCTCAGTGGCACAGACAGAGATACCATCTCAGATCAATAAAAAAAAGTGTGCTAAAAAAAAAAACATGGCTAGCTGGCACTGCAGCCAAATCGAACAAATATAAGAACATAAGAACATGCCATACTGGATCGGACCAAGGGTCCATCAAGTCCAGCATCCTGTTTCTAACAGTGGCTAATCCAGGCCATAAGAACCTGGCAAGTACCCAAAAACTAAGTCTATTCCATGTTACCGTTGCTAGTAATAGCAGTGGCTATTTTCTAAGTCAACTTAATTAATAGCAGGTAATGGACTCTTTTTCAATGGATAATTCTATCAAAGTAGCTAGTAATTGAATACAGATGTGAGACACTCAGACTAGCAATGAGTAAAGCCACCATCCCCAGACCACCTCCCCAGACCATCCCCGCAAAGAAAGTGTGTGGCACGCCGCGTGCTTAAGGGATAAATAGTGCTGCATCATCAGGAATAGCATCACAGAGCACTGAGTGAGAGCAGCGATTGGCTGCATTAGAAAAATGCTTACCTCTGATAGGTTGCATTCTCGTCTCCTTGCCAACCTCTCTGATCCACTCTATGACAGAGCTGTGAGGTCACTTATGACTCACAGGAAGGGCTGGTTTTTTGCTATGGATACTTCCACATGGCCTTCTCCTATTTCAAATGGCCACTAAGAAATCACTGTGCTCCAAAAGAATGAAACTAATATGATATGTTTTATTCGTGGGGGATCGCGATGCGTTTCATGAACCCACAAATACAACGAATAGGGACTTATGCGATGCGGATTGCCCATGCGTTGAAAACGAATGTATATCCCTACCTCCTACCTCTTCTCTTAGGTAGAGTTACAGGTCCTTATTTTGGTGTAGATTCTAGTTTTAGCCGATGTCAATATATCTACTCATTCAGTCAAGCTAACAATGCTTTCATTCACTCCATCCCAAGTGTAATGAGGTGCTGCTCAGGAAGAAAATTCATAAAATACAGATTACAGTGTGTTATTGATAATATGTGTAGCTAGGTGAAAGAAAAATAAATAATAATTAAATGCCTGTGTCTGGGGCCAGGAGAGGGTGCTTCAGTGGCTGGTTGCTCCATTTAAAAGTTGGGAGCGGCAGTTGAAGAGCCGCGAAGGGAAAAAACTGTGGGAGTGGAGTATGCCCTGAGCATCAGTGGCTAATTGCCGTGTTTTAAAAGGAAAGCAACAAGTGCCACGATGAAGGCTTCCAGTGGATTAATCACCACTTTTGGATGAGGAAGGGCCACTAAAGAAACAAGTCTATCAGTGGCATGGTCGCCGCCAATGTTTTTTTTGTTTTTTTGAAGCAGCTTGTGGCTACGTTGTTTTAAATGAGAGTGGCATGTGCTACGTATGCAGGAGTATTTCAGAGGCTCGAGCAGCGTTTGGGGTTAAGGTGGCATGAGTGCCATGGGATGGCTGCCAGAATGCAGCAAGCGAGGCGGCGTTTGCCGCAAGAGAGCGGAGAGAGGCTTCGGGAGCAGAGCAGGTGGCTATTTTTAGTGTCATGGTTGCTCCACGGATCCTGATTACATCTTGATGTTCACGCGCCGATCTCGCTGGAGTGCCAGCATTTGTTTTAAAGTGCCACAAGAGAGTGGGGTCTCCCGCTGGCACAGAGGAAGTAAAAGAAAAAAAAAGAAAAACAGCATGAGAGAGGATGAGATCAGAGCATGCAGTAGATAGCCAGCACTGCTGCTGCTCTGGGTTTCTCTATAGCCCTGAGCTTGCAGAAGTTGCAGAAGTTACAAAAGATTAATTAGATAAAAAAATAAATATTTTCTTGGTGACTGGGGAAGAGCTCCCAGTGCATGGGGAGTGAGGACCTAAGTGACATCACTAATGGCATCAATGGCTGCCTGGTAAAGTTCCTGTAAGCTGTAAGAAAATAGGATAAAACATAAGCATTGTCAAGTTAAATGTAAAACATTGATAAGACAGGCAAAGAGAGAATTTGAAATGAAGTTGGCCATAGAGGCAAAAACTCATAATAAAACTTTTTAAAATATATCCAAAGCAAGAAACCTGTGAGGGAGTCGGTTAGACCATTAGATGACCAAGGGGTTAAAGGGGCTCTTAAGGAAGATAAGGCCACTGCAGAAAAACTAAATTAATTCTTTGCTTCCATGTTTACTAATGAGGATGTTGGGGAGATACCAGTTCCGGAGATGGCTGTCAGGGGTGATGAATCAGACGAACTGAACAAAAGCACTGTGAACCTGGAAGATGTAGTAGGCCAGATTGACAAACTAAAATCACCTGGACTGGATGAAATGCATCATAGGGTACAGAAGGAACTAAAAAATGAAATTTCTGATCTATTAGTTAAAATTTGTAACCTATCATTAAAATCATCCATTGTACCTGAAGACTGGAGGGTGGCCAATATAACCCCAATATTTAAAAAAGGCTCCAGGGGCAATCCGGGTAACTATAGACCAGTGAGCCTAACTTCAGTGCCGGGGAAAAATAGTGGAAACTATTCTCAAGATCAAAATCGTAGTAGAGCATATAGAAAGACATGGTTTAATGGAACACAGTCAACACGGATTTACCCAAGGGAAGTCTTGCCTAACAAATCTGCTTCATTTTTTTGAAGGGGTTAATAAACATGTGGATAAAGGTGAACTGGTAAATATAGTTTATTTGGATTTTCAGAAGGCGTTTGACAAAGTCCCTCATGAGAGGCTTCTACGAAAACTAAAACGTCATGGGATAGGAGGCGATGTCCTTTCGTGGATTACAAACTGGTTAAAAGACAGGAAACAGAGAATAGGATTAAATGATCAATTTTCTCAGTGGAAAAGGGTAAACAGTGGAGTGCCTCAGGGATCTGTACTTGGACCGGTGCTTTTCAATATATATATAAATGATCTGGAAAGGAATACAAAGAGTGAGATTATCAAATTTGCGGATGATACAAAATTATTCAGAGTAGTTAAATCACAAGCAGACTGTGATACATTACAGGAGGACCTTGCAAGACTAGAAGACTGGGCATCCAAATGGCAGATAAAATTGAATGTGGACAAGTGCAAGGTGTTGCATATAGGGAAAAATAACCCTTACTGTAGTTACAAGATGTTAGGTTCTATATTAGGAGCTACCACCGAGGAAAAGATCTAGGCATCATAGTGGATAATACTTTAAAATCATCGGCTCAGTGTGCTGCAGCAGTCAAAAAAGCAAACAGAATGTTAGGAATTATTAGGAAGGGAATGGATAATAAACGGAAAATGTCATAATGCCTCTATATCGCTCCATGGTGAGACCACACCTTGAATACTATGTACAATTCTGGTCGCCACATCTCAAAAAAGATATAGTTGCGATGGAGAAGGTACAGAGAAGAACAACCAAAATGATAAAGAGGATGGAACAGCTCCCCTATGAGGAAAGGCTGAAGAAGGTAGCGCTGTTCAGCTTGGAGAAGAGATGGCTGAGGGGGGATATAATAGAGGTCTTTAAGATGATGAAAGGTCTTGAACAAGTAGATGTGACTCGGTTATTTACACTTTCGAATAATAGGACTAGGGGGCATTCCATGAAGTTAGCAAGTAGCACATTTAAGACTAATCGGAGAAAATTCTTTTTTACTCAACGCACAATAAAGCTCTGGAATTTGTTGCCAGAGGATATGGTTAGTGCAGTTAGTGTAGCTTGGTTCAAAAAAGGTTTGGATAAGTTCTTGGAGGAGATGTCCATTAACGGCTATTAATCAAGTTTACTTAGGGAATAGCCACTGCTATTAATTGCATCAGTAGCATGGGATCTTCTTAGTGTTTGGATAATTGCCAAGTTCGTGTGGCCTGGTTTGGCCACACGAACTTGGCCACAGGATGCTGGGCTTGATTGGCCCTTGGTCTGACCTAGCATGGTAATTTCTTATGTTCTTATGCTCTCTTTTTAAGTAAAAATAACAGTAGTTGAGACATTTTAAAATTCAAAAACCTAGCGTTTTTAATATGTAATATTTAAGGAGGCTCCCATAATTTGTTTTAAAGGGTTACACATTCATTTTAATACTTGTTGTGGGAGGGGGTCAGAGGACCTATAAAACTTTAAAAATTCAGAGTTTTGTTAGTTGTGGTCATGATAAGATTTATTTAGAGTGTGATTCATGTAAAAATGAGACTGAAAAATGTATTTAAAAAGTTATATTTATAAGTTCTGGTGACCAGTTATAAAATACAGATTCATAGGAAAAGTCTGTTCTGTATTGATAAACATCTAAAGAAGTGTTAAAAAAGCTTTTGGCTACTTTTAAAATTCTTCTGAAATGTTTTTGAACTCAGACATTGAACTGAAGTGGGTTTTGAGGGGTTTTCATGGGATTTTAAGTAAATGAGTTCTGTAGTAGTGTTGTGAATAATGAGAGAATGGATTTGAAGTGTTTATTTTGTATTTTGAAAAAACTAGGATTTTATTTGGAAACTATAGATTTTAATTTTGTTTAAAAATTCAGCCTCTGCCACTTTTGAAGGAATGGGTTCCATTAGTTCAAACATCAGAGCAACTGTAACAGGGAAGCCATTGCTATAGAGTCTCCTTGACAACTGAGTCTTATTAAAATTCTTGAAGTGAAAAGCCAGTGTAATGTTACTATTTTAAAGTCAAAGCACTTTTAAAATATTTTCCTTTGTGAAGATAAACTAAAGTAAAAGTGGATTAACATTTTTTTAGCTTTATTATTCACTAATAGGATGTTTAATTGTTAAATATATATTTTTAATTACCTCAAACTAACAGGCAAGGAACTATTTTGTTTAATGACTTCAAATAGATAATAATCCCTTGAATCTAATATAGCAGTAGCAGTTTAGAATACCGAGGGGATTCCTGAGCTGACTGAGGAGAGGACAAGACCTACACTTCTGTTGTTTGTCCTAGAGGTCTAGTAGAATATACTTATTAGCTGAAGACAGCTAGGGAACACAATGAATGATTGTGAATGTGTTTATGGTTAGGAGGAATGTGAATCGGCCTTCGGATGATTGAAAATATCGTCGATATTTTCAAAATCGTCAGAAATCGGGGGGCTCTCCCAAAACGATAGGAAACCCCCTCGATATTGATCGTGGGGCTTCCCTTATCGTTTTGGGAGAGGGCGGGAAAAATGGCACACAAAAATAACCCCTAAACCCACCCCGACCCTTTAAAAGTAACCCCTTAGCTTCCCCCACTCTCCCGACCCCCCCAAAACCTGGGGTCCAGTGGGGGGGGGTCCCGGTGCGATCTCCCGCTCTCGGGCCACGGCTGCGTTAATAGAAATGGCGCCGGTGGCCCTTTGCCCTTACCATATGACAGGGCAAAGGTCGTATGACATAGTGAGGGCAAAGGTAGCACCGGCACCATTTTGAATATTGGCAATACGGCCCGAGGGCAGGAGGTCGCTCCCTGACCCCCGCTGGACTTTTGGCAAGTCTTGTGGGGGTCAGGAGGCCCCCCAAGCTGGCCAAAAGTCCCTGGGGGTCCAACAGGGGTCCGGGAGCGATCTCCTGCACTCGTGACGTCGGGTGACAGGAACCAAAATGGCGCCGGCGCTACTTTTGCCCTGTCATATGGTAAGGGCAAAGGGCCACCGGCGCCATTTCTATTAACCCAGCCATGGCCCGAGAGCGGGAGATCGCACCGGGACCCCCCCCCCCCCCACTGCACCCCAGGTAATGTAAAACATTTTGGGGGGGTTCGGGAGGGTGGGGGATTTGTTTTAAAGGGTCGGGGTGGGTTTTAGGGTTGTTTTGGTGTGCCGGTTTTCCCGCCGATTTACGATTTGACGATTTTTTAACAAAAAAAACCATGACGATCAGATTTCCCTCCCCCCCCAGCCAAAATCGATCGTTAAGATGATCGATCACATGATTTACATCCCTACAAGGAACATAATAGTGTATGAACGTATAGTCTTCAAGTTAGGGATGATAGTCTTTAAGCTTCGTATGTCTAATTCTGCTTATTGGTTTAATGCATTGTTGTGGATACATAAACCAGCGAGATGCTTGAGATCGTCTCAATTAAATTTTTACAGGTTCCTTCGGTTCATCAGGCACAATTATTTAACACTAGGAAGACTTCTTTCTAGATTGCGGCACCCACTCAATGGAATCTTATTCCTTTTGATTTAAGATCCTTGGAAGATGTTAAGAAGTTCAAAATGTCTTTTAAAGAATTTCTGCTTAGCCATGCGTATAATGTGTAACAACGCGGTATGAAGGCTTGATTATGTTTGATAACATAATACAGATATGTCAGTAACATGGATTTTCTCTTTTTGGAGATTATATCAGGATGTCTAAATTCTACAATTGTCTATGTATATGATATACTATGATATAGAATTACCAATTATTTATGGTATTTTGTTATTTAGTTTCTGTGAAACTAAAAGTGTTGTTTGTATTTAGTTAATTTTATTATTTATATATTCATGTACATCGCCTAGGCCTTTTAGTGTTTGGCGATTAATAAATTTTAATAAATGAAATGAAAAAAATGAAAATGAAAATACGAATGATCTGTTCTGGTGGGAGTATTTATTTACAATGCTTCAAACAAAAACTAAAAACAGTAGCTCACCTTGCTTTAGGCACTAATATCAGTTAAACATACTCCAAAGGGCATAGCATGAGATATGACCAGCTTTCTGGAGCTTTGGCAATCCTTCTGGACCCTGATCCTTTTTAGTATTATGACAGGATCCTCCTGGGGCCCAGAATATTTTTCGTGTCTGCGCCTTAAGGAGGACCAGGACAGATGCCTGTGGGCTGTGCGTTAAAGTGGTTTGAGGCAGTCTCTTGCATAATCCTTTACATACCTCCCCTCTCAGTTCACTCCTATTTGGATGAACGCCTGCCTGTGTCAGGGATATTCTTTAGACAGAAAGTCAACATTGATGTTCTCCTTCCCAGGCCTTTGCTGAATTTTATAACTGAGGGGATGCAGAGCCAGGAATTACCTCATCATCCTGGAGTTGATCTCTTTGTTCCAGTTTATCCATATGAGTGATTGGTTGTCCATCTCCAGGGTAAACTGCCATCCCAGGAGGCAACAGTGTAGGGCTTTGAGGGCCCACTTTAATGCTAAGGTCAATTTCTCTACTGTAGAGTACTTTTTCTCCTGAGGCAGAAGCTTCTGACTTATATAGGCAACTGGATGCTCTTTGCCACCCTTAGTTTGGCTGAGGACCACCTCCAGTCCTATTTCTGAGGTGTCTGACTGAACGATGAAGGATTCCTTAAACTCTGGAGTTATTAGGACCGAGCTGGAGCAGAACACTTCCTTCAGCTCACAGAAGGCCTTCTCTGCTTCAACAGACCACTGTTCGTTTTCCGGTAATTGTTTTCAGTAAGAGCCTCATGAGAGATTCTGCCAACTCATAGTAGTTAGGTATAAACCTTCTATAGTAACCTGTCAGGCCAAGGAATGGTCTTACATTCCCTTTTGTTTATGGGACCAGGATTCGGGTAACTGCCTCAGTCTTCCTGGATTGAGGATGGACTATACCCTTCCTCAAGATATGGCTCAGATAATCGGAATGGGAGCCCTGAAAAATATCATTGCCTTTTTAATTTTTATTCTAAGAGTGGTCCATTTTGAGTCCACTCTCAGATCAATTATTTTTAAATGCCTGGTTGCACTGTTTCATAAAAAATCTATATATATTAAAAAACAGAACCCAGACAGACTCAAACAAAAAAGTGGAGACAATTTTTGTTGATTCGATCGCAGGTTCAGCAAGTTGGGGGTATATTTTTCTTAAAATTTCCATGCAAATGCATGATTAAGTTTCAAAATAAATCATATTTTTTATGATCCCTCCCAACTAACTCAGTTTTTGTTTGGAAAAACACAACCTGCTGCTCCTGATGATAAACTCCAGTCGTAAGCTTAAATGATGTTCCCCACTATATTATATGGTTGCTGCATTTGACTTTTGCTTTTTTTATTTCTTATGTTGCCTTAGGTTGAGGATTGGGTCTACCCTCTTTGAGGACTGGAGTTTAAAGGAATTGAGAATGTATGGCTTGTCTTCTGATGTAATTGTTTATGGTTCTTATATAATTATCAATCTCACTTATCCTTTTTTTTCTGTCAAGATATTATGTCTTGTATATTTGAAAAAATGCATAAATAAAACATTTAAAAAAACCCCCAAAAAACAGAGCCCCCTTGTCAACAGACCCCATCCACTCTCCAGCCCGACCCCCAGGACTCACCATAAGCACCCGGTGGTCTAGTGGGGGGCCCAGGAACGACCACCAGCTCCTAGGCTAACTGCTGCCCTCATTCAAAATGGCGCCAGCCTCCTTTGCTCTTAACTTGTGACAGGGGCTACTGGTGCCATTGGTCGACTCCGTCACATGGTAGGTGAAAAGGGCAGCCAGCATCATTTTGAAAACGCAATGGCCCATCCATTGCTCTGGGTCAAATTCCCTTTGTTCCATTCCACAATTTTGAGAAACCCATTTCTTTTGTAAATTGACATGGTAAATCTGACTTTTCTTTCTTTTATCCGGTTGGGCTATTTTGTAGTCTACCAGGCCGGTTATTCCAAGACCTCATAGGGCCCTTGCCAATGGGTGGGCAATTTGCTTTCCGAAGAGAGCATGAGAAACAGAACCCAGTTTCTGGACTGAAGGGTCCTGCAAAACTGTGGGACTATTATAAGCCCAGGTCTGAGTGGTCTGAGCTTTAGCTAAGCACAAGAGGGCTGCCTGCCCAGCTTTCTTTAGGCACATTTGCATCCATATAACATAGTGCATGAAATTATGTCTGGGTTTTCTTCATCCTCCCATGTCTCTCGAGCCACATGTAATATGCTTCTCTGTCTTCTACCATATAATAATTCAAAAGGCAAGAAGCCCGTTGAACTGACTGCAAATAACACATAGGGTAATGGCAAGTCCCAATTTTTATTCTGAGGATTGACGTCAATAAACAATTGCTTTCACATTTTTCAACGGAATCAAAGTTTTGAAACTAAATCCCATTGGTGTTTTATAGACCTTCATAACATCCCGCGGGTCTCTTTGGGCATTTCTGCTCTTTTTCAAGCAGCTTATGGGATCATCTTTAATCATAGGTCTTTAGAGTCCACACAACAAATTTTTTCTTTTCAGACAATTTTTTCTATAAAATATACCATCCGGTATTAGTATTTTCATTTTTTAAGTAACAGTGATATTCTTGTGAAAGTAATGAATTTTAATTTTAAGGTACTTTACTTTCAGGGGTAGCAGAGTCCAGTTCATGGGGTGTACTACCCTCCCGGTGATGACAGAGTACAGTTCGACGTGTCCACATTTCGCATCCAAAGCTGCCTCAGGAACTTCTCTGACTGAATGTCATTTCTTCTTCATTGAATGGGATATCAGCATTTGCTCTTTAAATACCTTTGAAGAGATAAAAAGTTACTACAACCATTGTCTTGGGATTGTGTTCGCCTTACCAACATTTAGGTATTACTTACAAAGCCGCGATCGGGTACATTGTAATCGTCACGGCACGGGAGAAACCTCCTACTGGAGCAGTTTATACTATGGTGCTTTTAAGCGCATGCGTTCCGATAGGATTAAACTAATTATTCATGATTGCTACAAAGTTGGTCTGATTTGGATCTCGCGATTTGTATTTGCTACCACGCGCACATTTTGTTAAACGAGAATCAGTTACATATGTGTATGTTTGTGTATATGTGGAATCAAGCACCCGTGTCTAAATACAATGTACCCGATCGCAGCTTTGTAATACCTAAATGTTAGTAAGGCGAGCACATGGTAAGGGCAAGGGACCATCGGTGTCATTTTGTTACTTGGCAGCTGATGGCCTGAGAGTGGGAGATCGCTCCCGGGATCCTGCTGGACCACCAGATATTTTAAGAAAGTTTTTGGGGGGTCGGGAGGGTGGGGATTCTAAAGAATTTGATTTTTAGGGTTGGGGTGAGTTTTTTCGTTTTTTTGGCTCGGGCGCAGCCAATTAAAACGCTACGAATCGTGGGAACAAAAATTTCCCACGATTGGTGTACAATTCCGATTTCGGCTACGATTCTGGACCCGATTCACATCCCTACTACAGATCCCTATAGATAAACCACATGCTAAAGGAATGCTTCATCTCAGTCTTTGCATGCAGAACACAAACCCTCACCAAATTCAGAATAAAGCCACATAAAGTATAAGTAGAAATGTGCAGACAAAAACTGAACTGTAAAGCGCATCACACCAGATTCTATACAGTGCAACAATGGAAAAACAAAAATTTCACCATTCCTCGTGAAACAAATCAATAAAATCAAGATATATATTTATTTATTTAGAAACTTTTATATACCGGTATTAGTGGGTACATCATACCGGTTCACATACTAACAAAAGGCTTGAAAATACATATTAACAGGGAAGGAGAACTGGGCGGGGGGTTAACCATGGGCCAGTGTGGAAAAATAGATTAAAAAAGGAACCAGAAACAATTTACAATATAATTAGCTCCTTCATATAAGGAAAGGGATGTCACCAGGGGTGGTGTAAGAAATGGTGTGAAAGGGAGGAACTATTCTGAATAAATTTGATTGAACAGTAGTGTTTTTTAGTTTCTTTTTAATTTGATCACATATGGTTTGATCACACATGGTATAAATCATTAATTATAATTATAAAATCATACAAATAAAATAAATTCAAACAGCTGAGGAATAGAATATCCAATAATTAAAGACTCATGCAAATTTTGAAAGTTTTACCAAACACCATTAAAATATTTCAAACAGCAGATACATCACATACTACCCAATAATTAAAATGGTAGTCAATCAAGAAAAATGAACTTAAAAAGCCACCTTTACTACCCTCTCCAGCAGTTCTCCTACTCCTTTCCCTTGCAGGCAGTGAGGCCATACCAGAAGCAGCAGCAGCTGCTGAAGCTATCCTCACGGTCCTCTTCCTTAGGGACCATAACAAGTTTCTTCTGTCTCTCACACACACCAATCATCTCCCCAAACAGTCTCTCTCTCGCTCTCTCACACATACACACGTCACCTCTCTGGCCAGTCTCTCTCAATCACACAATGCTCTCGCTCTCACTTACTTACACACAGGCTTTCAATCACACACAGGCTCTCTCTATTTCACTTACACACTAGCTCTCAATCACACACATGTTCTATCTCACTTACAAACAGGCTCAATCACACACATGCCCTCTTTCACAGCCACAAGCCACCCAGAAACATGCTCCATCTCTCTCTCGCACACACACATTGACCCACACAAGCACCCTCCCTTATACACCACATACATACAGAAGCACCCTCCCTATCTCACATACAAGAAGCACCTTCCCTGTCTCACACACAGAAGCACCATTCCTTTCTCACATACACACACACACAGAAGCACACCACTCCTTTCTCTTCATTTCTCTGGCAGTGCTGGCGGCGGCCATATTATTTTCTTCAGCCTAGTCTTGGGCTGTGCCAATTTTATTTTCTTCGGCCCCCACCGGCTTGCTCTCCATCGGCGGCTGGCACTGGCCATCTTCATTTCTCCGGCAGCGGAGGCTGGCAGCAGCCATCTACTTTTCTTCGGCCCCACCGGCCTGGTCTCTTCATTTCTTCGGCTTGGCGCCCTCAATGGCCGGAGCAGAGGAGGCCACATGATCCGCTAGTCCAGCCCACCGGGGGAAGCCCGATCCCCAGATAGGTCAATCCGCCCCTACTTTCTCACTTTCTCAAACACTGCGGTGTGAACCAAAAGAATGGAACATATGATATGTTGCATTCGTGGGGGATCGTAATACGTTTCGTGGACCCACGAATGCAATGAATAAGGACCTATACGTTGCGGATTGCGCATTCATTTCAAAACGAATGCACATCTCTACAATTTTGTTCTTTATGATAGTTTCTACTATTTTGCCTGGCATGGACATGAAACTCTCTGATATGTAGTTTCCTGGATTAGGCCTTGATCCCTTTAAAAGAAATTGGTATTACATTGGCAACCCTCCAGTCTTCAGGTATCATATATGATGTTGGCTTTTTACCTAGAATGTACCTGAAAATATTTTTATGAGTTTTTGCTTCCATAGCAAGCTACTTTTCAAATTATCTCTTTGCCTAATCACTGCTTTGCATCTGCTTGCCAGTGCTGATGCTGTTTCCTGTTTTTTTCATTCAGATCCCTTTTCCATTTCTTGAAAGATGTTCTCATAGCCATTATAACCTCTCTTACATCACTTTTTAACCAAGCTGGTAGTCATTTTGACTTCCTTTCACCTTTCTAATGCATGGAATACATCTGGCCTGGGCTTCCAAGATGGTATTTTTAAACAGCATCTATGATTGATCTAAACTCTTAACCTTTGCAGTTGTTCCTTTCATTTTTTTTCCTATCCATTATCCTAATTTTAACATAGTCACCTTATCACCTTATTGAAAGTTAAATGCTGTAGCAGTAGATTTCTTAAGTGCCCTCCTTCTAGTTATTAAGTCATATTTGATCATATTATAATCACTAATGTCAAGTGTCTCCACCACTGTTACCTGTCATGCCAAATCATGTATTCCACTAAAGACTAGGTCTAAAATAGTGTCCCCTCTGTTCTATGTACTTATAGCAAAATATAATGATTTCAAATTAGAGTTGACCTTTTTGAATTCATTAGGTAGCTGTGTGTCACACATTTTTTCTCCAAGGATACAACCAGCTTCGAGATATTTCCCTTGTTAAGAGTTTAAGGGTCCCACCAGGCCCCTCTGACCCTCTTCACACTCCATTATTTAGTTTATGAAATATGGAGGCACCTGAAAATAAAAAACATAGGATTTGTTACAATTTGGTAAAGGAAGAGAATGAGGCATTTTTTAAATTGAGAGAAAAGAGATTATTATAAAGCCAGCTGATAAGGGAAAAACAATTATGATTTTAAATGTCCGACTGTAACACCTAGATATGGTACCAACTCGATCACACTTCCTGTTATTGCCATTGAAAGAATATCCCACCACAGCTATAAACGTGATATTGAAGGACTTTTAATCAGGATGAGGTTTTTAACAAATAGGGAGAGAGATTTTTATGGAAGTCAATCACTCAATCTTCCCCATGATCTACATGCTACCTAAAATACACAAATCCTTAGAAAATCCACCTGGCCACCTCACAGTGTTTGCTATTGGGTCTGTTTCTGAACCCTTTTCTGTTTTCACTGACATTTTTAAGGTCCTTTGTGACAAATCCTCCTTATTTAAGAGATTCACCCCATGCTATTTAACATTTTAAACTCTTTTAAATGTAATATTCAAAACTACTCTTGGTCACTATGGACATTGAATGTCTTTATCAAATACTACAGAAGGAAGTTATTATGATAATCAAGGGGACATTAAGGAATAGACAAAAATTTGAGGATTCTGAAAGAATTTGTATGTGCACTGGCAGAGGTTGCATTTAAAGGGAACTATTTTAAATTTCAGGATACATTCTATCAGCAAGTTAAAGGTAGAGCCAGGAGGGGCCACAATGGCCTCTGACATAGCAAACCCTTATGAGTTAAACTTCGAGAACCTCCTTCTCAGTGATTATGCCTTTCTTGCAGTGTTGTATTATTGAAAAGAAAAATAGATGATGTTTTGGTATTGTGGGAAGGGATCATGGAATACCTCGATGTGTTTTACAAATGAATAAACTCAAGGGACAAAAACCTGAGGGCACAATTGTTATGACCATCGGTCGCAGACGGCTATGACCGGTTCAACTCACGACATGTGTTGGTCTGCTCATCTCCTGGTCAGCTCGCGGCCAGAGCTAACCACCACTGCTGCATATCTCCTGCTTTGCAAGGCTCCTCATGGTGGCCAGGATGCCACCATCACCCACGCCGCTTCTGGGCCTTCCTAGGCACGTGCGTGTGCCACCAGGCCTATCTTTAAAGGCCCAATGATGGGGAACCTTTGGGGTGTCCTCGACTGATGACGACACAAGGTTGGGATTCTTAAGGACTGCCTTCGCCCCTTGCTAACTGACTTTGCAATGCGTTCCTTCGCCTAGTGCTCACTCCTGTCTCCTCGGATCGTGGTTCCTGCATCGGACCTGCCTTTGGCTCTGGACTCTATCTTGGGTACCTGCTCCTCGGGGCCTGCTCGCATTCCATTGAGGACTCGGTTTCCAGGCTTCCCCGCTCCTCGGGTTATCTCCTGCACCTCTATAGTTCCTGCCTACCAGCTTCCCTGCTTCTCAGGGTCACCTCTCGGACCACCTTCTTGCCTGGGAACAAGCACTCCATGCGACCCCTTTCCTCGGGGCAAGCACCTACGTTCTACAGAAGACTACTCTCTGTGTTTCCTGCTCCTCGGGGCAGTGCCTATGCTTTAATAGAGACTGTATTCCATGCTTCCCTGCTCCTCGGGGTAATGCCCACGTTCATCTGACTACTGACTGTACGGCTTCCGATCCTCGGGGCAGCCCTTGATTTCCATCAGAGATTCCCCTGTGTACAGCGCTGCTCCTCAGAGTGGCTTACGTCACTGCTTCGGAGATTCAACTCGGGCTTCCCAGCTCCTCAGGTCAGGCCTATGTCACCACATTAGAGCATTGCCTGCTAAGCTGTCCTGCCCCTCGGGACAGTCTCTGCTATTCTCCTCCTACAGTGCCTGTCTCATGCTCCCTGCTCCTCGGGGCCTGCCAGCGCTTCTCTGTCGGAGGCTATTGCTCTGGCACTCTCATCTCCAGTCCAGCTTGAGTACTGTGGGTTCCCTCTGAATTGTATCTCTACCCCATTCCTCGGGGCACCCCACAGTATCCTCTTTACAAGCTTCTGCGATCACATGGCTGTGACGCAGGTCACCCTATCTCTCTGCTACTACTCCCTGACCTCCGGCTACTGCTGGTTCACCTCCTGATGGTGGGGACCCATGGGGCTCCTCCCCACAGGTGGTGTCAACCCTCACCTTGGGCCAAGGATTCATGAAACCTATGAATCCTAACAACAATGAACAGTATCCTGATGAGATCCCATTCTTAAATTTTCTAATTAAAAATAACATTATGATGGTTTTCAGATGACCATATTCTGAAAACCCACAGACCATAATACATTTATACACTTTCAAATCCACCATAATAGGATCCTTAAATTAGCAATAAGCCATTTCCTTAGGCTAAGAAGACCATGCACACCTAGGAATGAATCTGAAACACAAACATTGGCGATAAAGGAAAGATTTTGTGCTAGGGGTTACATAAATAGGAATGTGATGGAGGAATACCTTACAAAAAGGAATTAGACAGAGATCAATTGTCAAGTGATGAGAACAAAGACAATGGAAAATTAGTTTGTCCATTGAGGTTTTCCTAGTTAGCTGTAAATAAAATCATTTTTAAAAGCACACTGAGATATAATTCAAGGGCTATGTAGTTATGAGAAGAAAACCTTTACAGTAGCTTTCATGAGGGGTCAGAACTTAAAAGACAAACTAGTTCCATCAGCATAAGATTTAGAAAATTTTAATTTAGACAGTAAAATTGAAAGACAAACTTTCAAATTTGGCAAATGTAGTCTATGTCCCCAGGCTATCACTACAAGGTTTTTCATTTATTATGTATTTTTAATTATTCTATTTTTAAATATCAATACTTCTTACCTTCCTAACATATTTTTTTTCTTATATTAGGCTCTTTATTTAGAACTTTTTATTCTTAACACAGATATTTGTAGAGTATAGAGTAGAAGTTTGAGAGTATACCTCGCCCCCCACCCCCCAAATGCACTATATTCTAGGGATGTGAATCGTGTGCCCTATCGTCTTAACGATTGAAATCGTCTGGCAGGAGAAGAAAATCGTGTTTGGCACGATTTTTTAGTTAAAAAATCGTTAAAAATCGTTTTTTCTGATTAGTGCGCACTAACTCCCAGTTAGTGCGCACTAACAGAAAATGATACAATTTGACACTTTTGAGGTCAGTTAAGGTCAGTTTAGGAATGAATATGTATTCCTATTTGCTGCCCTCTTATTTATTCATGTTACCAAGGTTCCCACTGACAGTATATGGGGGATGGGAAATGGAAACAGTTGGTAGCTTGACAAAAAAAGTAATGTGATCAGTCAATGTGACTAGAACTTGTGCCCTAACCCTGATACCAGGGGTGTTGTGATCTTCCTGCACACAATGCCCTAACCCTGGCACCAGGGGTGTTGTGATCTTCCTGCACACAGTGCCCTATCCCTATAATACCAGGAGTGTTGTGATCTTCCTGCACACAGTGCCCTAACCCTGATACCAGGGGTGTTATGATCTTCCTGCACTCAGTGCCCTATCCCTATTAATTAATACCAGGAGTGTTGTGATCTTCCTGCACACAGTGCCCTAACCCTGACACCAGGGGTGTTGTGATCTTCCTGTACACAGTGCCCTATCCCTATCAATACCAGGAGTGTTGTGATCTTCCTGCACACAGTGCCCTAACCCTGAAACCAGGGTGTTGTGATCTTCCTGCACACAGTGCCCTATCCCTATTAATACCAGGAGTGTTGTGATCTCCAGGCCCTAACCCTGATACCAGGGGTGTTGTGATCTTCCTGCACACAGTGCCCTATCCCTATCAATACCAGGAGTGTTGTGATCTTCCTGCACACAGTGCCCTATCCCTATTAATACCAGGAGTGTTGTGATCTCCAGACTGGTTGAGCAGGGATGCAGCTCTGCATGGATTACTGGGACAGGCAGCCCCAGACTGGCTGGGAGCAGGGATGCAGCTCTGCATGGATTACAGGGACAGGCAGCCCCAGACTGGCTGGGAGCAGGGCTGCAGCCCTCCATGGATGACTGGGACAGGCAGCCCAGACTGGCTGGGAGCAGGGATGCAGCTCTCCATGGATTACTGGGACAGGCCGCCCCGGACTGCCTGGGAGCAGGGATGCAGCTCTGCATGGATTACTGGGACAGGCAGCCCAGACTGGCTGGGAGCAGGATGCAGCTCTGCATGGATTACTGGGACAGGCAGCCCAGACTGGCTGGGAGCAGGGATGCAGCTCTGCATGGATTACAGGGACAGACAGCCCCAGACTGGCTGGGAGCAGGGATACAGCTCTGCATGGATGACTGGGACAGGCAGCCCCAGACTGGATGGGAGCAGGGAAGCAGCTCTGCATGGATTACTGGGACAGGCAGCCCCAGACTGGCTGGGAGCAGGGATGCAGCTCTGCATGGATTACAGGGACAGACAGCCCCAGACTGGCTGGGAGCAGGGATACAGCTCTGCATGGATGACTGGGACAGGCAGCCCCAGACTGGATGGGCAGGGAGCAGCTCTGCATGGATTACTGGGACAGGCAGCCCCAGACTGGCTGGGAGCAGGGCTGCAGCCCTCCATGGATGACTGGGACAGGCAGCCCCAGACTGGCTGGAGCAGGGATGCAGCTCTCCATGATCCGTGATCTGGTGGCCAGTGTGGCTACTTAAAAAATACACTTACCAACAATCAATTAGCACATATTTTGAACTGTGTAGTTCCAGCCAGGACCACCTTTCTAAAATGCACAGTGATTGGCAAATTCAACATGCACTAGCATTTCACATGCCTGCTAACAAAAATAATAAACAAACATTCTAGTACATGAGTGATGATCATCACGTTACTTTTTTTGTCAAGCTTCCAACTGTTTCCATTTCACATCCCCCCCAACCATTACCTCAGTGGGAACCTTGGTAACATCAGTTGATAAGAGCACAGCCAGCCAATAGGAATACATATTCATTCCTAAGTGACCTTTATTGACCTGGGAAGTGTCAACAATTTGTATCATTTTCTGTTAGTGCGCACTAACACGATTTAACGATTTTTAACGATAAATCGTTAGAATTTCTATTGTATTGTGTTCTATAACGATTTAAGACGATATTAACATTATCGGACGATAATTTTAATCGTTGAAAAACGATTCACATCCCTACTATATTCTGCAAACAAAGAGTTATTAGAGGTCCCCTCAATGCATCATTCCCAGTTAGGGGGAGTAAGCAGAGCACATTCGCCTTGGTCTGTTCATTAATCTGGAAGAATTGTGAGTAACATCTAGTAGAAAAAGATGTTAAAAAACTGTTAAAAACCTAGATTTTTCACAGGCATTTGGTATGGGTGCAACTATTAAATGAAAAGAAGGCTTATATTAGTCATTTGTCACATTTGATCTTCAAATAGAAAGGAAATGGAAAATGATGCTTGAACTGATTGGTTATGTAAATATGTAAAGCAAAGTAAATGAGTCTGTTCTCATGTGTTTTAAACATTTTAAGAACATAAGAACATAAGAAATTGCCATGCTGGGTCAGACCAAGGGTCCATCAAGCCCAGCATCCTGTTTCCAACAGAGGCCAAACCAGGCCACAAGAACCTGGCAATTACCCAAACACTAAGAAGATCCCATGCTACTGATGCAATTAATAGCAGTGGCTATTCCCTAAGTAAATTTGATTAATAACCGTTAATGGACGTCTCCTCCAAGAACTTATCCAAACCTTTTTTGAACCCAGCTACACTAACTGCACTAACCACATCCTCTGGCAACAAATTCCAGAGCTTTATTGTGCGTTGAGTGAAAAAGAATTTTCTCCAATTAGTCTTAAATGTGCTACGTGCTAACTTCATGGAATGCCCCTAGTCCTATTATTCGAAAGTGTAATAACTGATTCACATCTACTCGTTCGAGACCTCTCGTGATCTTAAAGACCTCTATCATATGCCCCCTCAGCCGTCTCTTCTGCAAGTTGAACCTCTTCCGCCTTTCCTCATAGGAGAGCTGTTCCATCCCCTTTACCATTTTGGTTGCCCTTCTTGTACCTTCTCCATTAGAACTATATCTTTTTGAGACGCGGCGACCAGAATTGTACACAGTATTCCAGGTGTGGTCTCACCATGAAGCGATATAGAGTAGAGATGTGAAACGGAACCGGAATCGGTTTCGATTCCGGTTCCGATTCACATGTGGGTTTTTTTTCATCGGGCCCGATCACAGTTTTGTTTATCGGCTGCCCCCGAGCTGATAAACAAAAAACCCACCCCGACCCTTTAAAACTAATCCCCTTGCTTCCCCCACCCTCCCGACCCCCAAAAAAATATTTTACAATTACCTGGTGGTCCAGTGGGGGTCCGGGAGCGATCTCCCGCTCTCGGGCCGTTGGCTGCCACTAATCAAAATGGCGCCGGTGGCCATTTGCCCTTACCATGTGACAGGGTATCCTTGCCATTAGCCGGCCCCTGTCACATGGTAGGAGCACTGGATGGCCCGTGCCATTTTTAAAGATGGTGCCGGCCATCCAGTGCTTCCTCCATGTGACAGGGGCCGGCCAATGGCACAGATAAGGTAAGGGCAAAGGCCATCGGCGCCATTTTTATTAGTGGCAGCCGACGGCCTGAGAGCTGGAGATCGCTTCCAGGACCCCCACTGGACCACCAGGTACCTGTAAAATGTTTTTTGGGGGGTCGGGAGGGTGGGGGAAGCAAAGGGATTAGTTTTAAAGGGTCGGGTTGGGTTAGGGGTTATTTTTGTGTGCCGTTTTTCCCGCCCTCCCCCAAAACGATAAGAGAACCCCCACGATCAATATCGTGGGGTTTTCCTATCGTTTCAGGGAGCCCCCGATTTCTGACGATTTTGAAAATATAGACGATATTTTCAATCGTCCGAAGCCCGATTCATATCCCTAATATAGAGGCATTATGACATTTTCCGTTTTATTAACCATTCCCTTCCTAATAATTCTTAACATTCTGTTTGCTTTTTTTGACTGCTGCAGCACACTGAGCTGACGATTTTAAAGTATTATCCACTATATGTATGTTTTACTTGTAAACAGGTTCGATTTCTAGAGAATGCGGTATATAAGAAATTTAAGTAAAGAAAGAAATAAAATGTTAAGACTTAGTGGAGCTTGCACTAAGGCAGGGCTTCCCAAACTTGTCCTACGGTCCCCACAGCTGTTGTGCTTCCCGGCCGTATACGTTCCGCAGCCAGGCCAGCTCACCTCGCTACACCTTCTACCACCTCTGGGCACATCCCCTCCACAGCTGCCCCCAGCTCACGGCGTCTCCGGTCCCCCTGCGCTCCCGCTCTGGACCAGGCTTCATAGCGGGGCTCGGTGTCATCCGTGGCATTGGTCCTGCCCCTAGGCGTGCACGCACAGACCACACGGCCTCTTAAAGGGCCAAGGGTGTGACCCACTTCCTTGCCTTGGCATCGGGTCGATCACATTGTGATAGCTAGTTTGCCTTCCTGATCCAGTGTCTTGTTCCAGTCTCCTGTTCCAGTGTCTCGTTCCAGTTTCCTTTTCAGTGTCTTGTTCTAGTCTTCTGATCCAGCATCCTCCTGTTCCAGCGTCCTCCTGTTCCAGCATCCTGTTCCTGTGTCTTCCTGTTCCTACTTCTACCCAGGTAGTACCAGTCTTCTCAGTACTGACCTCTGCCTGTTACTTTGACTATTTTGATCACCGCCTGGATTTGACCTTTGCCTGTTAGCTTGACCACGACTGAATGCTACCTGGAACTGACCTCTGCTTTGTCCATTGACCAAGTCTGCATGCTGCCTGGAATTGACTTCTGCCTGTCCACTGACCATATCTGCACGCTGCCTGGAACTGACCTCTGCCTGATCACTGACCACGTCTGACCACCGCCTGAAAACTAACTTTCACCTGTCTGACCATCCTTGACTGACCACTGGTAGTGACCCCTGCTTTGGCTGACCACGTTATTATTGACTCTGGTCTTGATCCTCGCTCTTCATTCAGAGACACTATCCTGGCCTTCTCTGGCTCCTGGACTCCCAGACCTGAACATCGACCGCATACCCATGTTCATGGTGGGCACACCCTTGAACTTTATCTCTCGGAGATCCTGTGAGGCCCACCTAAGACCAAGCGGCCCGGGTAACCAAGGGCTCAACCTGAGGGAACCCCAGGTTGCTATAGGTGAAGCTCCAACTCTGTCTCCTCCTGTGCTCCACTTCCTGGTGGCAGGTGCTCTCTGGGTCTGACCAGGGAGCCTACCAATCCTGCACCAGGCCAAGGACCCCCTCCCAGTGCAGCAACAGCCAGATGGGTTTTCAGGATATCTACAAGTAATATGCGTGAGATAAATTTGCATACCATGGAGACTCAGCATATGTAAATTATCTCATATATTCATTGTGGATATCCTGAAAACCCAACTGACTGTGGACCATCCAGTACAGATTTGGGAAGCTCTGTTGGGACTTGATGTGCATGGTTGCTTTGATGAACCACAACACTCAGCTGTAGCTGAGCTGTTGATTTGTTAAGTAATTTTTTCTTAGGTTGGCTTCTCCTAATAGTAAGATGTTTGATTTCTTTGTGTTATGTTCTGTGTGTCTTGAATTAATAGTGGGCCCTTGGGTCGTGGCGAGTGAAGACTCCACCCACAGGGAGGAGCCCTGTGGGCCCTTACCACAACAGACAAGGTCTCAGCAGTGATGGACAACAGAGGAAACAACTTTATTATACAGCCAATGGTGATCCGAGGAGCGGATCAATAGAGTCAGTCCTGAGAGAGTGACCTGCAGCTGGTTGGTCCGAGTAGTAATCCTCAGCGTGGAGTAGTCCAGTGAATACCTTCTCTAGGCGTAGCTTGTGCTGGCTGCTTCGGTAGTGGTCCGCAGTATGGGGTAGGCCGGAAAGCCAATGGGAAGTTGCACAAGACTGGAGGGATCCGTGCCACAAAGGTAGAAGAGCAGGTTCTGTACTCACGCCGGTACTGTGGAAGTAGATGGAGGATTAGGCACTGAGGAGGTCCGAACAAGAAGCAAGGGTCGTCTGAGGACGATGCAGGAATTCACTGGAACAGAGAAACAGAAAGTAATGGCTCTCCGAGGAGCAGATAGCTCTGAATGCGGCAAGGCCCCAAGGAGTGGGTACATAGGTCACCCAGTAGGACAGTTTGGTGGAAATAGCAGGAAAGGAATCCTTGCTAACTTGTCTTGGAAGAAGTCAGCTGAGTTTAAGTATGGTAAGTGGATGACATCATGCGGTGGGACGCCCCGAGGTTCCCGCCATGACGCGTTTAAGAAGGGGCCAGGTGCGCGCACATGCCTTAGGTAACCCTGGATGTAAGATGGCTGCTGGGAGCGCCCACGCCGTCCCGGGCATGCCATGAGGGTCGGCATGTGGAAGTGGAGTCCGCTATTCTCACCGACTCGTAGCTACATAGAGAAAGGAGGTGAGCAGCAAAGGTCGCAGCCACCTGCGACCGATGGGCGCAACACTTTGTCAGTTACTTTTGATGGGGAAATCTCTTTAAATAGAGATTTCTGGGACTGCAAATCTAACATTGTTATAGCAATGTACAGAATTTTGATCCTGAGACTACTCACATGTCACTTTTTACATTATTATTTTCTTTTGATTTTAATTGTAAGTATCATATTTATGGTCCTCAGTTTTATCCAAGCTTCTAGATTATATATGTTTTAATGCAATTGTTTATTAGACTGAGACTCCACTCTACCTCTTAGATGGGAATGAATCTAAATAGTTTATTCCAAAAAAACATTGATTCCAAAATCACTCCTACCTTGAGAGATGTAACTAAAACATTTCAATTTACAGATTGTCCAAATTTATTTAACTTTTTAAATCTCAATTTTTAAATTTTTAAATTTCTATTTCAATGAAGAGCGTGAATGTGAAAGATGTCAGCCTTAGGAAGAGAAATAGTATTATGCCTGTCGGTCACAGACGGCTGTGACCGCGAGTACTCACAGCAAGTTCCATTGAGTCCTACGCCTGACTTGTTCCAGAGATGCCTCTCCTGCCTGCACATTGGGCCCTGTCTGGCACCCGCGCCTCGGGGGTCAGTGTGTGCTCTTGGAGACGTTTCCATGGCCTACCCCGCTCCTCGGGCTGGCTCCGTGCCTCTTTGGTTCCATCTGGCTTCCGGCTATATCTCGGCTCTCCCTGGAACTACAGCAGTGACTCGTGAGTTCAGTCGGGCTTCCCTGCTCTCGGGTTGCACTGCAGCGTTCAAAGACTGTTCGCGCCTCCCCGCTCCTCGGTACCTCCTGGAGATTCTACTGTTGGCAACTGTCCCGCTCCACAGGTCGGATTCTCTATCACTCAACCAGCTACGATCTCAAGGTACCTGCCCACATGAGCTACTGGACTTGGGCTGGGCTCTCTGCCCCAGGGAGGTTGCCTCCACTCTCCTCTACGCCCACTGTGCTGTGGCTCTGCCCCTCGGGTCATGTCATTGGAGAACATCCAGCTTGGCTGTTCGGGTGCCCATCATCCCATGATCTGCCGGCGCCCTCTCTCTTCAGCCTCTCCAATCACCATCTACACTCTGCTACCCTAAGGGGGTCATCTCCTTGTCTTGGGTTCTCCCCTCGACCGTGCACAGAGCTTCTCCTCTACTCCAACACCTCGCCTCCTGACGGTGCAGACCTGTGGGGCTTCTCCCCACAGGCAGTACCAACTCGCACCTCAGCCCAAGGGTTCACATACGCACGAACCATAACAAATAGAAGAAGTAAGTATACTCTTCATTGATAAGTTGAAACCGGAGGGTCCTGATGAAGCGAGATGCAAAACATGATATCATATCAGACTAGACTCTGGATTACAAACTTTCATTGAAGGAGAAGTATTTAACTTTCATTTCAGGAAACTTAAGGCAATAAGAATTTTTAAGAATAGGTTGAAGTTAAGATACCAGATTTTCTATATGGGAAGAAATTTAAAAATTATGGACACTAGGAGCAATGATTAAAGATGACCCCAAAGCAGTAAAATATTGAGCAGAAGTGCTCCTTATCTGTGGGGAGTTATGAAGGTCCATTTCAAAAAATTAAAAAATTTGAAAATTGAGATTTAAAAGTTAAATACATTTGGACAATATATAAATTGAAATGTTTTAGTTACATCTCTCAAAGAATAGAGTTAGGAGTTATTTTGCAATCAATGTTTTCTGGCATAATCACTATTCTTGTTGGTTAAGGGAAGAATTTTTCTATAATAATATTGGTGTTTTCCAAATAGTTTATAACATGCAACTTATGTTTTAGAAAAAGTTTTCAGAAGTTTTCTTGGTTCCTCTTTTTTAATCTCCATTTTTTTTTTAAATTTCCAATTACTTGTATGTTCTTTGTCTTACTATAATAACTGTATATCTTTTGTGTTTTAAATTCTTTTTTAACCCACACAATTTTATTCTATTTTTAGCCAATAGAAATTGGAGATGACGAGCGGTATATGCTAGTTGTGACTAACCATGGGTAGAACTGGTATAGCACTAGAGAATCATAGATCCTTGTTATAAATTAATCAAAATTGGAGAACTTAGAGAACCATTTCTACCTTTTATTCAGGAATGCTTATGGTTCACACTAGAAAATAACGTGTGAAACAAACTTTAGTCCAGTGAATTGGTTAGAGGAAACACTGTAAATGTAACATGGGCGCTTGCGGAGGAATGTGCTTCCAAGTGACCATAGCCAATGGCTCACACGCTCTCAATCCTTGCTGAACAAGCGACTTTCTAACCTTGAGCTGTGCAGTAAAGGCCCTTGCGAGAAGGATTTTTATTTCTAAGAATAATAATAATGAAAAGAGGTACAAATGTTATTATCTTTGCTTCCTCAGTTCAAACAGCGCCATCTTTGGATTCTTTGGCTTTATTTTCTATTTGAATTGTTATTCAGAGCTATTTGATTTATGTTTAAATTCTGAACTCTCTTCTAAGGTCCTAATTTAAGTTTATTTTCTTACTTGTTATTTATAGTTTTGAAAACAGTTCAAGACATAATCTTGAAAGTGGCAATCTAGAATTAGACATGAGGAAAATATGCTCATGAATCAGAAGTTAAGGATAAATAAACATGTCAGATTATTATTTCTAATTTTCAAAAAGAGGAATGTTTAAGCAGAAACATGGTCTATGTACAATATTAGCAAAACGCTTCATAAATTCTAAACTGGACCAGTAGCAGGGGATGAAATCAAATCTAATTGCACAACTGGGTCACTTAGAAAATGGGACAGTTGGCTAGATTCAAAAAAATTATATGAAATATTATATTTACATGACATTTACAAGGAATTTTGAGAAAATTAAACACCCCACCTATCTATAACAGCCATGATCTCATTAGAAGAAACTGTCTTCTCTTCCTTTGAGTTTGTTTAGCAAGATTTGAAAACACTTGTTAGACTGGGGAGGTGGACCATTGGTCCGGCAATGAGTGCAGAGTCCCACTGTCGGTAGGCGAGGCCCGTCCCGAGGATCACCGGAGAGGATGGAAGCAAATCTGGATGCAGGCGCCTCCTGCAGGTCGTGAGGTCCAGATAGCGGATGCTTCCAGCAGGTCAAGAAATCCGAAGCTGAGCTGGCACCTCCAGCAGGTCGTAGAATTAGAAGCAGAGCTGGCGCCTCCAGCAGGTCATAGGAACAGAAAACAGTTCAGAGGTTACAGCCAACGGAACCTCCGCAGCCGGTTCAGGGAACAAGAGCCAGAGATTACCGCAGCCAGTCCAGGGGTCAAGAGCCAGAGAATACCACAGCCAGTCCAGGAGTCGAGAGCCAGAGAATACCACAGCCAGTCCAGGGGTCGAGTACGGAGGATCAAGGCAGGAACAAGTACAGGAACAAACCACAGGAGCCAAGAAGCCAAGGCAAGGTCTGAAGGCCCAGACCTTGCCTAAAATAGTCCACAGCTGATGACGTCTTCAGGAACCCCGCCTACTTCCTGCAGGTTCCTGTAGTGCACGGCCATCTGCAGCACCAGGGGGCGGAGCCAGCCGCACGAGAAGAACCCCGCGGCCATGTTGAATGGAACTGCACCGCCGGAGGGACTCGTTGACGCCGCCTCAGCGTCGGCGGATGGGATCCCCGTGCCGGTGAGTGGTCGGCCCCGATCGCGGTTTGCGCGGCCGGCGGCCATGACAGTACCCCCTCCTTTAGGCCTCCCCCTAGAAGGCTTGGGTTTCCCTGGGTGAGAGAGATGGAAGTTCTTGAGAAGGTCCTTATCGAGAATGTTGGTAGCGGGTTCCAACGAATTCTCCTCTGGCCCATATCCTTCCCATCTACGACCTCGTCTTCGCACATCGAGAACTTCCCGAACCTGATAGGTCGAATCCTCCTCCACCTATAATTGTGGAGAAACAGGAACCTTTCGGGAGGGCCATTTGAGGAGGGAAGGTTTCAACAACGATACATGAAATGCATTGTGAATACGTAAGAGGCAGGTAGCCGTAGTTGATAGGTTACAGGACCTATTTGCTTATTCACGGGAAAAGGTCCAATATAGCGAGGAGCCAGTCTCATCGATGGAACCCGTAAATGGATATTCCGAGTGCTGAGCCACACTTTCTCTCCTGGACAAAATTGAGGTGCAGGTCTCCGATGTTGATCAGCAAATTTCTTCGCACTATGTGTGGCCTTTTGTAGCATCCGTCGAGTATGCCGCCAGAGTTGCTTAGTTGTGCGGCTGTAAGTTGAGCCGCCGGAGAAGGGACAGACAAGGTAGAGGCAATGGCAGAGTAGGTTGGTAACCGTAGACAATTTGAAAAGAAGAAGACCCAGTCGAGGTGCAGGTGTGGAAGTTATGGGAAAATTCCGCCCAGGGCAGTAATGCCGCCCAATCATCTTGTTGAACATTAACATAGGAGCGTAAGAATTGTTTGAGCACGATTAGTCCGTTCTGCCTGCCCGTTGGCTTGAGGATGAAAAGCGGTGGTGAAGTCCAAAGCTATGTGAAACTTGGCACAGAGACTCCGCCAGTATCGAGCTGTAAATTGCGGTCCTCGATCAGATGTGATATGTTGGGGTAGGCCATGCAGTCAAAACACATGTGACATAAATAATTGGGCCAGATGGGGGGCAGAAGGAAGGGCGGGCAGAGGAGTGAAATGAGTCATCTTGGAAAAGCGGTCTACTACCACCCAGATAACCGTATGTCCTTCAGAAACTGGGAGATCGACAATGAAGTTGGTGGAGATGTGGGTCCATGGTCTAGTTGGCACCGGAAGTGGTTGTAACTGTCCCCAGGGTTTCCCTGCATGATTCTTGTGCTGGGCACATACAGGACAGGAGTCGACATAAGCACGAATGTCTTTGCGCATTTCTCGCCACCAATAATATCGTTGCAGAAGGTCCTGTGTTCGTCTACGACCAGGGTGCCCCGCCCACTGGGAATCATGTCCCCACTTTAGTACCTTGTTGCGGAGCCTCCTGGGACCGAAAAAGTTGCTGAGAGGATGATACGGGCTGGATCGATAATGTTTTGTATAGGTTCCTCCACATCCTCTTTTACAAAAGACCGGGACAATGCGTCAGCTTTAACATTGTTGCTTGCTGGGCGATATCATAATTCAAAGTCAAAACGCATAAAGACTAGAGCCCATCGGGCCTGACGTGGGTTCAGACGTTGAGCTTGTTGTAGGTATACTAAATTTTTATGATCTGTGAAAATTGTAATACGATGCTGAGCCCCTTCTAACCACTGACGCCATTCCTCAAGGCAAGTTTGATGGCTAACAGCTCTTTGTCTCCAATAGCATAGGTTGTGTCAGCAGTTGAAATTTCCTTGAAAAAATACGAGCATGGATGGGATGTTCCACTAGCATCATTCTGACTCAGTACTGCTCCCACTCTCTCCGTGGACCCATCGACCTCCACAATAAATGGGCATCTAGGATCCGGGTGGCGCAGGCAAGGTTGCTGAAGAAAGGAATTCTTGAGGGCTTGGAATGCTTCTATCGCTACTGCAGGCCAAGATTTAATATTAGTTCCTTTTCGTGTGAGTGCTGTGAGTGGTGCAGCCAGCTTGGAAAAATTCTTAATGAAATGACGATAATAATTAGCAAATCCAAGAAATCTCTGAAGTGCACGTAACCCGTTGGGCTGAGGCCACTCCTGTATACATTTTACTTTGGTCGGGTCCATTTGAAATCCTTGTTTAGAGATGCTATATCCCAGGAAAGGTAAAGAGTCTGTCTCAAAAATGCATTTCTCTAGTTTGGCATATATAACAAGTCTCTAAAAATTTAATTAACAAAGTGTTGGAACACAGCAGGAGCGTTGGTTAACCCAAATGGCATGACAAGGTATTCATAATGTCCATCTCTAGTGTTAAAAGTGGTTTTCCACTCCTCCCCCTCCCGAATCCGGACCAAGTTATAGGCACCTCGCAGGTCTAATTTGGAGAAAATTTGAGCTCCTTGCAGGCGATCAAACAATTCTGCAATAAGGGGTAGAGGATATCGGTCTTTAATGGTAATAGCGTTGAGACCACGGTAATCTATGCAGGGGCGTAGTGTCCCATCTTTTTTCCCAACAAAATAAAATCCAGCCCCCGCCGGAGAGGTGGATCGCCCAATAAATCCTTTCTGTAAATTATCTTGGATGTACTCGGACATCGCCCGAGTCTCTGCAGCGGATAACAGATAAACACGCCCTCGAAGTGGTGTGGCTCCAGGAACCAGCTTAATGGTGCAATCAAAATCCGATGCGGGGGCAATGTGTCTGCGGCCTTCTTCGAAAACACATCCGCAAATTGTTTGTACTGACAAGGTAAGTTCTTTAAGACTGAAGTGCTGATACTAACGGAATCAAGATTCGTGGCTCTCAGACAAGTCTCATGGCATTCTGGTCCCCATTGTATAAGTGTAAGGTGGTCCAATCAAATTGTGGATTGTGGCGTTGTAACCAGGGAATGCCCAGGACCACCGGGTGAATGGCTCTACTAATGACGTGAAAAGTGATTTGTTCCGTGTGGTCAGGCGCGACTCGGCAATCCAGAGGTTCCGTGTGGTGAGTTTATTCTCCCAGGTAGGGATCGCCGTGAATAGATGAGATGATCAAGGGTTTAGGACAGGGGCGAGTGGGAATCTGGAGTTTGTCCACAATTTCCTGTAATATGAAGTCTCCTCCTGCCCTGGAGTCCACTAACGCCCAAGGTAGAAAATTCCTGTCCTTTGATATGAAGGGTCACAGGGTAGGTACGTGGGGGAGCAGGGATGTAAGACCTAGGGAGACTCCCCCATGGACTTCTAGGCTTTGTAGTTTCCCGACGGATCGGGCAAGGGGCTATACGATGGCCGAACCTCCACAGTATAAGGCAAAGACCTGCCCTCTGGCGTCTCTGATGTTCTTCAGGCGATAAAGGACCTCGACCTAATTGCAATGGGTTCCTCTGTCGTTTTGCCATTGGTAGAAGATTCTCGAGGGTCGTGGTGGTAGATGACGATGGAACATAGGACATGACCGTACGTCTCCTGGATCCTAGGCCCTCGCGAGTTCTTTCTTGTAACCGTCGATCAATTCTGGTGGCTAGGTCAATGAGGGAGGTTAAGGAAGATGGAAGTTCTGGGCAGCCAACTCGTCTTTAATCTTAGCAGATAGTCCCTCCAGTATATGGTTTCTCAGGACAGGTTCCTCCAATGAAGTTCTGTAGCGAGAGTTCAAAATTCAATATTATAATCCGAGAGAGACCGTCCTCCTTGACGGAGGTGAAGGAGGTCTGAGCCAGCAACTGCTTGTTTCCCGGGTTCCTCAAGATGGTCCGAAACAGTTCAAGGAACTGTGGAAAGTCTTGTAATACCGGGTCAGAGCGCTGCCACAGTGGAGAAGCCCAGGCCAGCACTTTCCCTTCTGGTAGAGACAAGATGTAGGTAGTCTTGGTTATATCGTCAGGAAATAGTGGTGCTTGCAGACGGAATGCATACTGCACTGTCTAAAATCCTAGACAGTAAGCGAGGAGTTCCCACCATAATCGAGGAAGAGCTGGTAATGGAAGGACTGGTCGAAAGTGGTCTGAGGCAGCGGGTGGAACTGGTACCGGCGGGGGAGTTTGCGATTGGTGGTCCAGTCTGAGTAGCAACTACCGCATCAGTCGAGCATTAAGTCGCTCCATGGAGGCTGCCATGGATTCCAACATACTCTGTTGTTCCATTATCTTTTGTGCTAGGCCAGGAATTGCTCGGAGTGCAGAGGCCTCTGCCGGGTCCATGGCCTTGGCTTACTGTTATGCACTGGGGAGGTGACCCTTGGTCCGCAATGAGTGCAGAGTCCCACTGTCGGTAGGCGAGGCCCCGTCCCGAGGATCACCAGAGAGGATGGAAGCAAATATGGATGCAGGCACCTCTGCAGGTCGTGAGGTCCAGATAGCGGATGCTTCCAGCAGGTCAAGAAATCCAGAAGCTGAGCTGGCACCTCCAGCAGGTCGTAGAATTAGAAGCAGAGCTGGCGCCTCCAGCAGGTCATAGGAACAGAAAACAGTTCAGAGGTTACAGCCAACGGAACCTCCGCAGGCCGGTTCAGGAACAAGAGCCAGAGATTACCGCAGCCAGTCCAGGGGTCAAGAGCCAGAGAATAACCACAGCCAGTCCAGGAGTCGAGAGCCAGAGATACCACAGCCAGTCCAGGGGTCGAGTAACGGAGGATCAAGGCAGGAACAAGTACAGGAACAAACCACAGGAGCCAAGAAGCCAAGGCAAGGTCTGAAGGCCCAGACCTTGCCTAAATAGTACCCAGCTGATGATGTCTTCAGGAACCCCGCCTACTTCCTGCAGGCTCCCCAAACCAGGTTCCTGTAGTGCGCGGCCATCTGCAGCACCAGGGGCGGAGCCAGCCGTGCGAGAAGAACCCCGCGGCCATGTTGAATGGAACTGCACCGCCGGAGGGACTCATCGACGCCGCCTCAGCGTCGGTGGATGGGATCCCCGTGCCGGTGAGTGGTCGGCCCCGGTCGCGGTTTGCTGCGGCCGGCAGCCATGACACACTTTCTCTTTGAGATGTAGAAAAATATCACTCTGATGCCAGAAATAAAGTCTCAAAAGTCTATTTATATCTGGCTCAAGAGCCAGGAACACAATCATAGTTGAAGGCCTTGCTAACCTACTGTCAGAAGTCTCCAGGATCGTTATATTAAAATTGTCTCCATCACCAACTACAGGACCTATTTCTTATTGAAACGAGGGAGATAATAGATCTTAGATATTGACAGCACAGATTGATCAGGCATTTTTCAAAAACTTCCACCAAGTATCTTTTAAACATTACTCTAGGAGAGACTAATGGCAATTTAGGAGAGTTAGTAAACCTTAAATTTCTGCTTCTAATCATATTTTACAAATTTTCAATTTTAGCAGAAACAAAAGAATTCCCCTTTATCAGGGGTTCTTGTACCAATCTTGATTGTAACATTCTATAATTTAATTCCTCAATATTTTGAGCAGAATTAGTTTTAAAGCTTTCCAAAGACTTAATTTGCTCTTCTAAATTAAGAGTTTTCTCCAATGAAGGGGTTAGCTATGAGTCAATAGTAATGTCCATCTTTTCAATAGCGTTCATATAGTTTTCAAAATAAATTGAGTTGGTCTCACCAGTATGAAAGATTTTGAGCAGCTTGAAGTGAGGTCTGAAAAACAGCAAGTTAAACTTCATCCATACCACCTCCTCCATAGCCTGGTTTGACCAGCTTCTGTGCAGAATGACTCTCTGCACTTCCTGACCCCGGGATGTGTGCAAAGACTTTTTCACTCAGTGCCTCTCTCCGGTGCATCAAAGATGCGCAACTAACAGCAGATGCATTCAAACAGCTGGGCTCAGAGATGCCAACAAACCAGAAAAAGACGGGAGTCTCCACTTCCCCTCCTAGACTATCCAACGGCTCTCTCTCCAGCTGCTTTCTGATGTCACAAACAACATGGATATCCATCGGTCCTGTGAATGGAGGCAGCATTTGGGACCTCAGGGTAAGCTCCTGATTAGGCCTTTCTCTTATGGCCAATTATCAGGTAACATTAAGATCATGAGATCATCTTTTACCATGATCCTGAGTAAGTATAACAGGACTAAAAAAGCAAAGACGAGTTAAGAGAGAAAACAATTTTAATGAAATCAGTTTCTTGCATTTAATATTATGACACAATAATATATTTCATAATATATATCTCAATAAAATGCTGGACATCCCCAGAGTTGGGTCAAGAATAGCTGCTTTCTGCTAAAGAATACAAACAATTAGATTTTTGTTACTTACAATGTCAGTTACCTTACTCAGTGAACCTACATTTCTTTTCTTCAACTTTCACCAACCCATACTCGTCAAGAAGGCCTACCACTTTGTTACCCCATACCACACTGGACAAGGAGGGTAAAGTCTATGTGAGTGCTTGGATACACCCACACCCAATCCTCCCCCCCCCACAATACTTTCATATCTCCACTCTCCCTTCCACACACACTCACTATAGTCTTCCCACACCTCCATATACACAAAAATCGCTCACATACAAGAGCAATGATTGCTCTCAGATATCCATAATATATCAGGCTTGGAGTGTGTCCGTCAGTGATCACGGATGTTCCGCAGCCCACCGATAGATGGCGCATTAATATTTATTTATTTTTATTTATTTAAAATCTTTTCTATACCGTCATTAAGTTAATTCACCATCACAACAGTTTACAAAAAGGCACAAATAGTATTAAAAGTTGATTGGTATAGATTAGATATTATAGATGTACCATTTGTGAATGGTAACATGTTTTTTATAATATAAAAAGCTATGTGTTGATTTTGCTTATATGTTGGTTGAAAAAACTTCTTTACAGTTTCAATATAAATGTAACACTCTAATATGTATTAGGAGATAGGAAAGAAAAATTGTAAAAACTGATTGCTTGGTGCTTACTTTAGCGCTCATTTGTTTTCTTTGTTCTCCTTATAAAAAGCCTGTTTAAAAAGCCAGGTTTTTAGACTTACTTTGAAAAGTTTAAAGCTTCTCTGCAGTCTAATTCGAGTGGCATTGAGTTTCCCAGCCCGTCGTTAGATGGTGCAGACGGCTCAAACACTGCACAGGTAGGAAGGACAGCGGCCATCGCGGGAGAGGCAGAATATAACAGAGGAGACTAGGGGTGTGTATTCATTTGCAACGTATTGGCAATCCGCAATGTGTAGGGCCCTATTCGTTGTATTCGTTGCTTCGCAAAATTTATCGCGATTCCCACGAATACAATGAATCTTCACCGAATTATTCGTCCATCTAAAGGAGCAAATTTAAACAAAACCCCCACTCTCCTGACCCCCCCCCCCCCCCCCCCAGGACTTGCCAAAACTCCCTGGTGGTCCAGCAGGGGTCCAGGAGTCATCTACTACACTCACGCCATTGACTGCCAGTATTCAAAATGGCGCCGATAGCCTTTGCCTTTACTATGTCACAGGGGCTACCGGTGCCATTGCTTGGCCTCTGTCACATGGTAGGAGCAATGGACGGCCAGTGCCATCTTGTACTCCGGTAGCACCGGTAGCCCCTGTGACATAGTAAGGGCAAAGGCAATCGGCGCATACCTCTTTGAAAATCTGCCCGTTAGTAAGCAGACACTGAGGAGAGAAAGCTTTATTATACTGCAGTTGGTGAGTAGAATCTTGCCAAAGGAACAGACAGTGCTGTAGTCCAGTGATTATCACAGAAAGCTCAGACAGTCTCTGTAGATGATGGTCTCACCCAGATGTAGCAAAGGTCCGGTAGTGTTCCGTAGCACGGGATAGGCCGTGAACCTGAAGAGTGGAACGAGGAGAGCTGGAGCGTAGTGATACTCACAGAGTAGCAGTGCTGATAACTTCCTTTGGTAGTTGAATGAAGCGAGGGATCCGAGGTCCGAAGTGCAGGATACCCTGAGCAGAATAGGCCCTCAAGGAGCGAGAAACTAGAAGCGCCGAGGGGGCCTGAAAGAAAGCAGACAGGACCCCCGAGGGATGGGTGTCCTTAAGATTAGGCAGATTAACCCTGGAGGGTGAGTAGAAGTGAGAGGCCCCCGAGGAGCAGGTACCCAGAGCTTCCGTAGTAGCGAGATACCCCGGTGGGAAGTGAGGAATCCAAGCGAGCAGCTTAGAAGCGGTCAGAGTAGCAAAACCAAAGTCCTTGCTAACTCATTCAATTGGAGCGGAGCGGAGGTTTAAATACCCGCCCCTGAGGTTTCCGCCATGACGTATTCAAAAACGTAGTCAGCGTGCGCGTGCGTGCCCTAGGAGGCCTCAGGAAGAAGCATGGCAGACGGGAACGCCCATGCTGGCTCGGAGATTCCGAGGGTTTCAGCAAACAGCAGAGGAGGCAGCCATCCTTCCAATGGAGGAGGAAAAGGGTAAAAGAGAGGTGAGGCAGTGCAGTCGCAGCTGTCTGCGACCGATGGATGCAACAATCCTCCCACTTACATACTTTACGTATTCACTTATGGACCCAAATACTCATTCACACACACACCACATACATATCCCTATCCATATACACTAACACCTCCTTATAACCCCAACTCCCACCCCCACCTACACATACCCACACTGTTCATGTTTCTATGTAGGTATGTATTATGACCTTATGCATTTACTTTGCTTTCATATGCATCACCCTGCTTTTTGACTTTCTTGATTTCTAAAGTTTGAATGTATACTAGAATAGTTTGTTGTAACTGAGAAACATTTATATATTGATTCAAGTCCTCCTCATATACTTTTACCTATGCGCATCCACATCCACACACTGACACACACTTACTCCATACTCAATACCTTCTATTACACACACCAACACACATTTCCATGTACATATACCACCACACAACCCCAATAACCCCAAAGTCCCAATACAAACATACACACAGATCCCACATACATAAACACACACCACACTCCTTCAAACAACCCATACTAACCCCTACTCACACTTCTCAAAAACATCATCACCACAAATACACAAACTACCACACACAACTACTCAACAAACATATATCTTTACACAGACACACATACCTCCTACACACAAAGACAGGCACTCAAACAGAGACACGTACACATAAACACACAGATAAAGATGCACACAGGCACACTTAGACAGACACATGGACAGACATTGGATACTTATCACTATGTGTTTATCATTATGTGTGTGTGTCTGTGTGGTCTAAGTGTGTTGACTTCTCCTTCAAATGTAATAGCTTCCTCCTTGACTTAAAAAAATAGAGGGGTAGATTTTAAAAGATTGCGCACAGGCGTACATGTGTGCATGCTACCCGGTGTGCCCTTGGGATGAGGCACGATTGGCTCTACCTACAAGGGTCCTCCATTGGCAGGAGGACCCAGGTGAAGCAGAGACTGGTCAGGACCTTCACCTATATCAGCCCACATCCCCCTTGGGTTAAGCCTTTGGATGCCAGAGCTGGCAGGACTGCTGTAGCAGAGAAGGTCCAAAATAAGCTGGGTGATAGACAGACAGCCGTTGGGTGTCTCTAAGGTCCAGGCAATAGTCAGAAGTAGGTAGCGGTCAGTCATATCTGAGTTCCAGGCAATGGTCAGAGGCAGGCAGTGGTCAGTTGTATCCGAGGTCCAGGCTGAGGTAAAATCAGGAATCTGTCTGAGGGAGGAGAAGATGGACAGATAATCAGGCAAGGCTGGAATGAAAACTGAAGACGATACTGGAATGAAGATAGGAATGCTGGAAAGCAACACCAGTGTTGGCCATGCAGTACTTTTGGCTGTGCACAAGTGGGGCATGAGTCAACATAGGCCTTGATATCTTGCTTCATTTAGGGCCACCAGTAGTGTCATTGAAGCAATTCAAAGCTTCATGCCTACCCAGGGTGACCTGTGACACAGGAGTCATGGGCCCATTTCAACACCTTCTTATGTAATCTGGAAGGTACAACCATCTTCCTTGGAGGGACGGGTACCTTAGTAGCCAGTTGTATTTTAGCAGAATCAATGACGTGCCTAGGAGGTTCTGGAACATCCTCAGTCTGAAAGGTGTGAGAGATGGTGGCATCTGCCCATTGATTCTTGAGTGAGGGGCAGTATCATAATTCAAAATTGAAGCAGGTAAAAAACAAACTCCATCAGGCTTGTCTTGCATTAAGCTGCTGAGCTTGATGTAGATATTCAAGGTTCTTGTGGTCTGCGTATATTGTAATACAGTGTTGAGCTCCTTCAAGTAAATGATGCCATTCCTTAGGAGTTATTTTGATGGCCAAGAGCTCTCAGTTTCCAGTTCTGTAGTTGTGTTCCAATGGGGAGAACTTCTTAGAAAAGAAGGAACATGGACAAAGTACCCCTTCTGGAGTGTGTTGGATAAGGACAGCTCTACCCCCAAGGTAGAAACATCTATCTCTAAGATGAAGGGTCGTATAAAAGCTGGGTGACATAAGCAAGGCTTATCAGCAAAAGTGTTCTTCAACTTTTTAAATGATTCAATAGCCTTGGGTGGCAAATACTTGTGGGTAAAGGCTGTAAGGGTGGCTGCCACAGACAAGTAGTTTGGGATAAACTGACGGTAATAATTAGCAAACCCCAGGAACCTTTGTAAGACCCAGAGACCCATGGAGCGAGGCCAGTCCATGATGACTTTTATCATGTCATGGTCCATCTGAAATCCATCTCATGAGACTATGTACCTGAGGAAAGAGAGCTCCTCTTGTTTAAAGATACATTTTTCTAGTTTAGTGTAGGGATTATTCTCTCACATGTGTTGCAGGATGATGTATCTCTTTGGAGGGAGCTCAGGATTTGAGAAAAGATCAATATGTCATCCAGATATGCCACCACACAGATGTATAGGAGGTTGTAAAGATCTTTTTGACCATTTTCTGGAAGAACACTGGGGCATTGCAAAGCCCAAAGGGCATGACCAAATACTCAGTGTCTGTTACGATTGTTAAATTTGGTTTTCCATTTATCACCAGGCTTGTTGCACATGAGGTTGTATGTACCCCTGAGATCCAACTTTGGAAAATCTTGGTGCCCTTTAGGTGGTAGAAGAGCCCAGCTATTAGAGGTAGTGAATAATTGTCCTTCTTAGTGATGGTGTTCAGACCACGGTAATCTATGCATAACCTGAGAGATTCATCTATCTTAGCAATGAAGAAGAACCCAGCGCCTATGGGGGAAGAGGAAAGGCAGATAAATCCACATTCCATATTCTCCATAATATATGTGGATATGGCCTGAGTCTCTTGGAGAGACAAAGGGTAATCCCATCCATGTGGAGGCATGGATCCTGCGAGGAACTCAATGCCAGAGTTGCACGTGTGATGAGGAGACAATGCTTCAGTATTTTTGTTTGAGAAGACATTCTTGCAATGTGCATACTGGGGTGGAAGTCCTAGGAGCAAATAATCCACGGTCACTGGACAAGTGGGTTCTACCAGCACCAAGCAGGAGTCCATACAGCCATGGACCCAGTGGGCAAGTTGTAAAGTGGACCAGTCGAAATGTGGTTGATGCTGTTGGAGCCATGGCAGAACTAGTATGATGAAATGGGTGGATCAGGAAGTCATATGAAGGTTTATTTATTCTAGGTGCAAGAGGCCATTTTGTAAGGCTACAGGCGCTGTGGTATGGGTAACCTGGCCCAGAAGTGGGTATCTGTAAACAGAGAACACCAGAGGGGAAGTCATTTGGACCATGGGGATTTGGAGTTGACTAAGTCTTGTAAAATGAATTTCCTCCGAACCTGAGTCTACAAAGACCTGGATTGAGAAACGTGTGGAGTGCAATTCCAGTGTTATTGGCAGGAGAAGTTGGGCAGTCAGAATGGAAAGAACCTAGGCGTTTGAGTTTCCCAGTCTCTGTGGATATTGAGCCAATAGATGGCCTCAGGTTGCACAGTAGAGGCAGAGGTGCTACTGTCTGCGACAGAATCTCTCAGCTGGGGCCAAGAGCAATGTCCCAGCTGCATCAGCTGTTGTGGAGGAGGAGATACTGAATGCATGGCAGCCAAAGACAAGAGTGGATGTTGGAAGCAAGGCGCCAATGACACATTCCTCTGTGCTGGACGAGTCTTGCCAGCCCTTTGCTGCAGATGACAATCAATTTTACTGGTTAGGGTGGTTAGAGCCTCTAATAAGGTGGGAAGATCCTGGGCAGCAAGCTCCTCTTTGAGTTTCCCTGAGAGGCCCTCTAAGAAGATGGCAACTAAACTGTCCTCTCTCCCGTTTAGCTTGGAAACCAGAGTCTGAAAATCCACTGCGTATTCAGCCAGGGTTTGTGAGCCTTGATGGAGGTGAAGCAAGTCAGAGGCTATCGCTGCTGTATGTCCTGGCTCCTCAAAGATCGTATGTAATAGGGATGGGGTCCCCAAAAGCGATAGGAGAACCCCATGAACATTTTTGGGGTTCTCTTATTGTTTTGGGGGTGGGTGGGAAGAAAGGGCACACAAAAACAACCCCCAAACCCACCCCAACCCTGTAAATCTCATTATTTAGAAATGACCACCCTCCCGACCCCCAAAAAACTTTTCTAAAGTACCTGGTGGTCCAGCAGGGGCCCCCGGCGCCATCTTTTAAAAGATCTTTTAAAGATGGCCCATGCCATTTTTAAAGATGGGACCAGCTGTCCATTGCTCCTGCCATGCGACAGGAGCTGGCCAATGGCAATGATAGCCCCTATCACATGGTAAGGGCAAAGGACTATCAGTGCCATTTTGTTTACTGGCAGCCGACGGCTTGAGAGCGGGAGATCACTCCCGCGACCCCCGCTGGATCACCAGGTACTTTAGAAAAGTTTACGGGGGGGGGGGGGGGGTCAGGAGGGGGGGAATTCTAAATAAATAAATTTAAAGGGTCGGGGCATTTTTTTTTAGGCTTGCGACAGCCAAAAAAAATGCTCAGAACTGTGGGAACGAAGATTTCCCACGGGTTTTTTATGAACCCGATACCGGAAACGAGTCTCGTATCGATTCACATTCCTAGTATGTATATGTAACTGGTCCAAGAACTGATTCAGATTGCGCAAGTGGAATCCCCTCACTCCCAGAGAGAGAAAGCTTAGGCCAGTGCTGTTCTGTCAAGCAGAAAGAGGATGTATGTTGTTTTAGTTTGGTCATCAGTAAATAATTAAGCCTGCTGCTAGAAGTGCATACTGCACTGGTCCAAGAAACCCCGACATCAGTTAGGATTCTGGCATACTGGGTTGGAGCTGGTAGATTAGGAACCAGCTAATTGGATGCTGGGAGGGAACGGTAGAGGTACAGGTGGAGGTAGTGCCGCAGAGGTGTTCAGAGAGTCCAAGTGGGTGGCAAGCCAGCCCATTGCTACAGCTAGACTATCTAAGGCACCTTGTTGTTTTGTAGCCTGTAGCCTATGCTGGGGATGGCCTGCAGTGACATCAAGTCCACCAAGTCCATGGCCTCAGCAACTTGTTGTGTCTGTGGACCCTTGGGCCAAGGCTGAAAACTCAATCCTGCCTTGGGCCAAGGCAGGATTGAGTCTACCTGCAGGGAGAAGCCCTGCAGGTTCCCATCATTAGCAGGCAGTCCTAGTCAATGCAAAGACCAGTCAGGACTTTCACCTATACCAACCTATGTTCCCCTCAGGTTTAGCCTTTGGATGCTGGGGCTGCCAAGACTTAGATGGGGGTCACTGCTGATGGCAGGGAAGAAGGGCTGAAGTAAGTTGGGTCATAGGCAGGCAGCTGTCAGATGTTTCCAAAGTCCAGGCAATGGTCAGAGGCAGGCAGTGGTCAGTCATATCTTAGGTCCAGACCGAGGTCCATCCACAAATTCGTTTGAGCGAGGAGAAGATGGTCAAATAGGTAGGGTGAGAAGGTAAGGGTAAGAACAAGCAGGGAGCATGGTACAGATGAGCTAAAACTGAAGACAAGGCTAGAATGAAGACTGAAAACATGATTGGAATGAGGACTGAAAAACAAGGCTGGAACAAGGACAGGAAAACTGGGAAAGAAAATGCTCCACTTAAGCAATAGCTGGACCTATTACTGAGCTGCAAGGGACAGTCAGCAAGGGTCTTTTATAGGCCTGAGCGTGTGATGTCATCAGGTGACACTGCGGGGATTTTCCTGCCTCAGGCCTTTTAAATAAATTGATGTTGGGCATGTGCATGCCTAAAGAGGGTCTTAACCTTTCAGAGTTGGCAGCGTCCTGCCACGTGGAGAACTGGTGGTGCCTCAGTGCAAGGAGGTCCAGAGATGTTCAGCCATGTCAGGAACTGGCGGGGATGGCCTGACTAGAAGGGTGAGTGCAGTGGTTCATGTCAACAGCCCGTAGACCTCCAAGCATAACAAATCTATGTTGGAAAATATTCCTGAAGCCATGCCTCCGCATGTTTTCCCTTCTTTATATATAGAATGAATTTATAGTTATTTGGCAGTTTGCAAATATTTTTCTTATGGAAAAGTTTATAAATCTTAAATTTAAGAGTTTGGAACCTATTGCATGGTTGTATTAACTGAACATTTTCTTGTGTACCTCTATATTGGTAAGTGATTTATAATTTTGAAAAATAATGTTCACCAAATATAAACAATTACAATAATACATCATAATTATAGCAAAACTAATAAAAAATTAACTAGTTCTGAAAATGAGGGAGGAAAATTTAATAATAATTTAATTGAAATAGTAGAAAACAGTTAACTATAAAATAAATTAGAAAAAAGAAGACAAGATTTTCAACAGTACTATAACCGTAGCAAGGGAAGGCAAGAGCTTTTGCTTATGTGGAGGAGAATATTTGAGGATATAAGAGTTTGTTTACCTTCAGCATCATGCAAACTCAAAAGATAAGTAGATCATATCAGTGACTCTTAAACAATGAATGGGAGCATAGTGTTGAAGGCAGTCCCTCAGGTATCCTAAAACTTGTGAATGTAGGATTTTTATATAATTCTCATAATTTAAAACTACTGGCAATATGCAGTCATTAGGAAAGATAATTGTTGGTTGCCATAGAAACCTATAAGACAATGTAAGTTGTATTTTGCCAGCAGTTGTAAATATCCAGTACTGTATATTAAACATAAAATCTTGAAGTGTGCATGAAGTCTGCAGAGTAAGGATGTAATAGGCTGCCAGGGACTAATCCTGGTAATGAGCTTAGCTGGCATGTTCTGCAGAAGCTAGAGTCTGCAGATGTTACTAAATGGAATCTTGAGTTATAATGTACTGTAACAGTCAAGCCTGGAATTAATGACAGCATAAATTACTATACTGAGGTCAACAATGGACCAAAAAAAAATCACAATTTTCATATAACTTGGAAACAGTAAATATCAAACTTCACAATTACATCTTTTTGTTCATCTAAGTTAAATTGCTAGTTGAAGATGGCTTCCAAATTATTCATCTTGTCATAGTTTGACTTACAGTCTTCTAGTCAGTGGCTATATATTCACTGTGAGAGTTCTGCCACATGCTTTAATTGATAAATTAGCACAACTGTGGTCTTTTCATCAGTGAATGTAACCCAGTTGACTTCTATCTTTTGCATTACATCAGATTGTGCCATAAGATCAATGCACGGTAAGTACTGTTCTATGTTACTACCATGTGAATTTGAGTATCATCAGTATATTAGCAGCCCTGTGCTTATTTACTGACAAATTATATTCAAATCTACCTCTAATTCATATATGGTATATTCTTATGTAATGCATTGAGAGTTTGTAAGCATAAAGGTATGTTGTCCTGGCAGAAGGGTATAGCGAGCTCTGGAGTCAAAAACATTTGGGAGAATAAAGGAGTCTGTTCCAGGATGTGTGCAGAGTATTGAGACAGTAGTTTGTCTAAGTGGGAGTTCATTTTAATTTAACACAATATTCATTACCTTAAATTTGTCTGCTTGTCAAAAAGCATTGAAAAGCTCGACTAGCTTGACTCCTGTCAGTATACTTTTCCAGCATCAGAATATTTCAGCGCTTCATGAACACTCATTGAACTTTTTACAAGAAAGGAGTACAGAGTAAAATCTTTGTTTAAAGGACCTTCAGAATTAAGAACCAGTCTTGGAAGAGAAGGTGGTGGTCAAGATCAAATCTGTTGATTTTGATTTAAATGAGATGGCTTGAAAGGCATCAACCTCCAATCATTTATGTTGTATCAAGCACAGAAGTATAATTTGCTTTGGGAACTGACTTAATATATTACTTTCTGCAGTCTTCATGAAATATCTATATATGAAGATCACTTATCAACTTAAATCATGGATATAATAGATAATTGTTGTGGAACTAATTTTAGAATAAAATCCTTGGAAACAAAGCTGCTTGTCTGGACTTTAAATGCAGAGCTCTAACAGAGAATTGTACTATCATATACCCACCAGTAGGGGGCCAAGGAACCCCATTTCTCTCTCTCCTTCCTCTGTGGATAGAGCACACTCAGAGCCCATACTGGGTCACCCGGGAGCTACCAGACTACAATTGTAATAATGAAATTCAGACCATGATCTCTGATTTGTTTTGTAAGTGACCTTATATACTAGTTGAATAAACATGGAAACAACTCTGAACCCGTGAGATCCAAGAGGTAAGAGAGCTCTATTTTCAAAATATGATAATGTGCTACAGCGCATAACATACATTTTTGGTAAATGGCCCCAGTGATGCAAAGCAGCACAGTGACCTGAAAAGTCCTAAGCACTGATCCCTAGATTCATCAAATTGCTATAAATATAGCGGAAATAGTACCAGTAATAAAAAATGGGCATAAAGTTACGCCTGCTTTCAGCAGGCGTAACTTTGCCGACAAAGGTAGGGGGGGGGTTAGATAGGGCCGGGGGGGTGGGTTAGGTAGTGGAAGGGAGGGGAAGGTGGGGGGAGGGCGAAGAAAAGTTCCCTCCGAGGCCGCTCCGAAATCGGAGCGGCCTTGGAGGGAACAGGCAGGCCGCGCTGGGCTCGGCGTGCACAGGTTGCACAAATGTGCACCCCCTTGCGAGCGCCGACCCCAGATTTTATAAGATACGCACGGCTACGCGCGTATCTTATAAAATCCAGCGTACTTTTGTTCGCGCTTGCTGCGTGAACAAAAGTACGCGCTCGCGCAAGTATTTAAAATCTGCCCCTAAAAGATATGCAGTGCGCAGTAACTCCGTTACTGCGCACTAACATGAAATACGAATTTTGCCGAAATTTCTGCAAAAATCGCTTCATTTATCAGCGCTACTGAACCATGACGAATTAGACAATATCATTAACATTGTCTAATTCGTGAAAAACGAATGCACATCCCTACTAATTTCCTGTCTACCACATCACATAGACAAGTAATACAAAGCGCACTGCTATTGTGTCAGCCTATGCAGTGTTGCATCAGCATGTACCGCATTGCATCAGTGCAGTTAACATTGATCAGTGTGTAGCACGTTATTTTTCCAGTTTATATAGCCCAGCTTCCTGCAGCTGCCTCTTTGAGCTTGTGTCAGGTGTGGGAAAAAGAGGAGAGGAGGTGAGTTCTTGGATAGTGGTTGGGCTCATCTTCCAGTTCTTCCTTGCCTTGGCAAGGAGCTAATTCTCTTCTGGACTTCTCGCTTTTGCTCCTGCCTGGCATTCCATTGTCTTTGTTTTGGGATCCCTTGTCGTTGTTCCTGGTCTCGTCACTGGAGGTCTTTTGTCTTGTCCTGTCATCTGCCAGATGTTCAAGATGTCTTCTTCATCCTTGTTCCTGATGTTCCTGTCATCACCCTTGTTCCTGATGTTCCGACGTTCTTCATCTCCTATGTCCAGATGTCTGCTGGCCCTGATGTCTGCCTGCCCTGATGGCTCGTTCCTGATGCCTGTGAGTCCAGATGTCTTCCCTTTCTCCTGGGCTTGCCTCACTCCCCTCATGGTCTGCTACCAGCCGGCCAGCTGTGTAGGGCGCATAGGGGACAGTGTGGTCCACGACCAGCCCGGCTGGGCTGTGTAGAGAACCTGAGGGACCTTGCTCACCTGTCCACCACCTTCCTGTTCCTGGACTTCCTGAGGGGCTGTTGTCCATCCTGTGCTTCTGTCCTGTGCTTCTTTAATGTGCCCCCAGGCGCCCTCCTTGGGGGCACCATGCAATATTTAGAGGGTCGCGTTATCAAGGAGAACCTGATCGGTGTTGGCAGTCTGTCACTTAGGAAAATGCTGAGTTTATCGGCGTCGGTTTCCTAAATGATGCACAGCCAGGAGGTTCAGGAAACGACACTTGACAGTTGAGCGTCTGTTTCCTGCACCCGAATGCCAGTGTTTTTTTTTTAACTTTATTTAATTTTGTTTTTCCTCCTACTTAATATCACAATGATATTAAGGACCACAATGGTATTAAGTAGGAGGCAGTACAGAAAAGCAGTTTTTTTATGCTTTTCTGTACTGATTTAAGGAGCACTCAGCTATTAATGCCTGCTCCAGGTAGGCATTCATTTCTGATCACTAAATGTGCGTCCTAGACGCACATTTTTTTTTTTTTGCATCAAGAGTGAATGCCTCAGCTGAGAGCACTGTATTGCATCGGCCCCTATGTGTGTGTGTATGTGTGAGAGACATTTCTGCACACACTGGGGCGGATTTTAAAAGGGTTACATGTGTAATATATGCGCATAAACCTTTTAAAAGCCTCCTGTGTGCACTGAGCCTATTTTGCATAGGCTCGGCGACGCACGCAAGGCCCAGGATGCGCGTATGTCCCGGGGCTTGAAAAAAATGGGCGGGGAGTGGGTGGGGCAGGGGCGGGATTGGAGCCTCCAGGCACAGCGGCCATTTGCCGCTGTGCCTGGGATCGCGGGCCGGCCGTTGCCGGCACACACAACCTACACCTATCCGGAGGCAGGCGCAACTTAACAATTAAAGGTAAGGGGGGGTTAAATAGGGCTGGGGGGTGGGTTAGGTAGGGGAAGGGAGAGGAAATTGGGGGGGGGGGGGGAATGGAAGGAAAGTTCCCTCTGAGGCTGCTCCGATTTTATAACATGCTGTGCGTGTATGTAATAAAATCAGGTGTAGATTTGTGCGCGCCGGGTTGTGCGCACAAATCTACACCTGCGCATAGTTTTTAAAACTGGCCCATTGTGAGGGATAACTCTAGAAAGACAGAGATTGAGTTTGTTCCCTTAGCAAACTGCTAACTCTGAATGGCAAGTTGACACTATGCTTGTTAAGCACTGAAGTGAATTCAGACTGCAAACCTGATTGAATATATTTGACAAACAGTATAGAGTGGTACTAGTGAGTGGTACAGTATCAAAAGATATCAAAACCCCTAGTAGCCACTTCCAATTCCATCATGCCACTGCAAGAAAGAGGAGAAGAAGGAATGGCAGAAGGGAGAAAAATTGGCAGAAGGGAGAAAAATTGGCAGGGCCAGAAGACTGGGTATTCCTGCAGAGCAATCCCAGTCTGTCAGAAGAACAAGCAATGCTAGTAGTAGTGAGCAAAAAGATATTCCTGCTAGGCATGTGTAGAATCAAAAAATGGTTTTGGTTCATTCACTCATTTTGTAGGACAGTTATTTGTTAGGTTCATTCAAACAAAAAAAAAATTGTACTATTGTGTTAAATAGGGGAAACAATTCAGGCTATTTTGGGCTTCCGTACTGGCATTTTCTAATCATTTTTAATAAAGAGGTGGGTAAATATCATAGGAAGTATGACAGCATTCCAATGCATCAAGACTATGTCACTGTGGCTCCAAAAGTGGCATGAAGAGTGACAGTACCAGCAAAATACTACCAGTAGTGGTAGAAGTTCTTCAAGGCACAATTAGAGGAGCAAAACAGCAGCCACATCAATACAAAGATGCTTAAGTGGAGCAAAGGGCATCTACAAAAGTGGCATGAAATCCCCTACCCCACAAAGCTGCATGAGAGGGAAAAGTGGTGCAAGGCAACATGAATGAGGAACAAAATACCAAAAGAAACAAAAAAACCCTCAAAGCAGTGATGGAGGGTCAAAGCAACTGAAAGAGTGTCATGAAGAACCCAAATCACCATGAGAAATGCAAAACAGCCATCCTGAGTGGCAATAACATCCCAAGACTCTAAATTAGGGGCAAAGGACTCCAACTAAATTGGTAGAAAGCCCTAGGCAGAAAGAAGTCAGAAGAAATCCCTGGAGGAGACCTGATGTCAATTCCATATGCCATCATTTGGTGGATGAGCTGGCCATTCATTAGAGGCTAAGATGCTACTGATTACTGGCACCAATGACCTTTAGCTGTTTGATATACTGTGATTCAGGGAATATTGGACATGATTCTTCTTTAGAATCAGTTTTTACAAATATTGCCTCCATTACCTCAAATTTAATAGTCTTAGAGAAGCATGGTTCTGTTTCTGGGTACTACACTTCTGCAGCCCTTTCCTTTTGCTGTGATATAATACATCAAAGGATGAGATCAATAATTGCAGGACCCATAAGGGAACAAAGTTTAAAGAAAAATTCCAAGAGGGCTTAAAACCGTTAAAGATAGCTAGATGGGTAGTACCTGAGTAAACGATCAGATGGCCAGAGTAAGAACAAGAGTCAGCAAGTATCATAGAGCAATGGGATTCAGAAGAATGCAAGAATATACCCAGAGCAGAGGAGGAAGCATCCTAAGGTTCCAAGACTGGCTTGGAGCAGCAGCAGTAGTGATATTGATAATTACAAACAAAAAATATAGGAGCAGAGAAATTCAGGAAGAAGAATGTTTGAACCCCCCAATATGTACCTTTAGGGCTCAGTGGGAAAGAAGAATGGCCTCAAAAGGGAAAATACCAGGAGGAGCAAAGCAGTACTAGGAGTAGAACAAAGGGCCTGAGGAATAGTGCGGCAAGCATGCGAATCAATCAATGGCCAGGACAAGACCAAGAGTCAGTTAACACTGTGAGGGAAAGGGACTTGAAAAGAATATCAAAGACAGCTGAAGTGGGGGATGACTGTTTCAGTTGGAGGCATTGCTACTAGAGATGTGAATCGGAACCGGAATCGGTTCAGATTCCGGTTCCGATTCACATGTGTGTTTTTTTTCATCGGGCCAATTGCGGTTTTGTTTATCGGCTGCGCCCGAGCCGATAAACAAAAAACCCACCCCGACTCTTTAAAACTAATACCTTAGCTTCCCCCACCCTCCCGACTCCCCCCCCAAAAAAAACGTTTTACAGGTACCTGGTGGTCCAGTGGGGGTCCCTGGAGTGATCTTCCACTCCCAGGCCGTCGGCTGCCACTAATCAAAATGGCACCGATGGCCCTTTGCCCTATCATGTGACAGGGTTTCCGTGCCATTGGCCGGACCCTGTCACATGGTAGGAGCACTGGATGGCCGGCGCCATCTTGTGCTCCTGCCATGTGACAGGGGCTGACCATTGGCACCGGTAGCCCCTGTGACATAGTAAGGGCAAAGGCTATTGGCGCCATTTTGATTACTGGCAGCCGATGGTCCGAGTGCAGAAAGTCGCTCCCCGACCCCCACTGGACATTTGGCAAGTCTTGTGGGGGTCAGGAGGGTCCCCCAAGACTTGCCAAAAGCCCCTGGTGGTCCAGCGGGGGTCCGGGAGTGATCTCCTGCACTCGGGCCATCGGCTGCCATCTTGTGCTCCTACCACGTGATAGGGGCTGACCAATGGCACCGGTAGCCCCATGACATAGTAAGGGCAAAGGCTATCAGTGCCATTTTTATTACTGGCAGCCGATGGCCCGAGTGCAGGAGATCACTCCCGGGGTCGGGGAGCGACTTTCTGTACTCGGACCATCGGCTGCCAGTATTCAAAATGGCGCCAATAACCTTTGCCCTTACTATGTCACAGGGGCTACCGGTGCCATTGGTCAGCCCCTGTCACATGGTAGGAGCACAAGATGGCGCCGGCCATCCAGTGCTCCTACCATGTGACAGGGTCCAGCCAATGGCACGGATACCCTGTCACATGATAAGGGCAAAGGGCCATCGGCGCCATTTTGATTAGTGGCAGCCAACGGCCTGGGAGTGGGAGATCACTCCAGGGCCCCCCACTGGACCACCAGGTACATGTAAAAAGTTTTTTGGGGGGTCGGGAGGGTGGGGGAAGCTAAGGGATTAGTTTTAAAGGGTCGGGGTGTGTTTAGGGTTTATTTTTGTGTACCGTTTTTCCCGCCCTCCCCCAAAATGATAAGAGAAACCCCACGATCAATATCGTGGGGTTTTCCTATCATTTTGGTGGAGCCCCTGATTTCTGACGATTTTGAAAATATCGTCCGATATTTTCAATCATCCGAAGCCCAATTCACATCCCTAATTGCTACCTGGATGATCATACAAATGGAATATACCTATGTCAAAGATTCCCATAAAATGGGAAAAAATATTTAGTAAATACACCTCTTAGTTATAGTTGCATCTCTTACTTGTATAATTTCCAAAGAACCCTGACCCCCAGATATAATATGGGGAATTTCAAACAGCACAAAGTCATCAAAACCTCAAAGGCATAAATCAAGGGCTGAAGCAGGAGGAAGAATGACATCAGAAGCCTTAAGATTAGTGCAGCAGGCATGCAAAGCAATAGATGACCCGAGGAAGATCAAAATTCAACAAGTACTGTACGGGAATGAGATTTATAAAGCACCAAAAAGTGGACTGGAGTGGGGGGTGCCTGACTTAGTAGGAGGAATATGCTTGTTCCTACCAGTAGCACATGCTTCTGTTAAACTTTAAAGATCAAACTATGCATGTGTTATGTACACATGGTTTGTAAAGTGAAACTAAGAAAGTCTCATTAAATCAGTTACTTGTATATGAGTAGTGATAGTAGATCTAATACATGCCAGGGAACACTGACAACCAAAGACATAGTGCAGGGAATTGCAAACAACACAATGTCATTAAAACTCTCAAGGGGTACAGTGAAGAGAATCTTAAGCCATCAAAACCCCCATGGTGTACAGTATGTTGAATTGCAAACAGCAGAAAGGTGTCTATAATGCCAAAGTGTTTAGTGTGGGGAATCATAAACAACATAAAGGCATCAAAAACCCAAGGCATATAGTGTGGTCAATCATAAACAGCACAAAGAGCTAGACAGCCTTGAAGCAAGACAGAAAACCAGAAAAGAGATGGGGTAGGAGGAGAAACTTGTATTTTTTGTCTTTTTAAATATATTTTTTTTCTGGAGACAAAACACACCAATATGACTAACAAAGAAGCAGATTAGGAGATCTAGGATGGGACTGAAGAGGGTTAGAACAAAATGAACAACCAGAAAATAGGTGGGGTAGGAAGATAAACATATATTTTTCTTTTTGTAAACTATTTTTCTGGGGACAATACAATCAGATATAAACAACAACAAAAAAAACAAACAAACAGGATGGGAGAACTAGGCTGAGACACAAACAGCAAACGATATGGGGCACCAAAACTCCCATGCTGGTAAAATAGGCATGGCAGGAAGGCATATTAATCCCATGATGCCCAGGGTGGTATATCAGGGCCAAGACAGGTAGGCAGAGCGGTAGCAGTGAAACCCCTAAAGTGGTGCATTTGAGGCATGGCAGTTAGGCAGAGTAGTGGTAAGACCCCTATGGGGCATGACAGGAAGTCAGAGTAGTAGCAGCGAGGCCCCCTAAACTGTTATAAATGAGACATGGAAATGGACATTTAGAAGCAAGTTCCCTAAGGAGGTTTATAAGTAGCATGGAAGATAGGTATATGGAAGCAAGACCCCTAAGATGAAATATAAGATGCATAGCAGGTAGGCATTTGGCAAAGAGACTCTAAATGTGGTACATAGGGGAATGGCAGGTAGGAATAAGGTACTATATAGGGGGCAAAGCAGGTAGGCAGAGCAGTAGCAGCAAGACTCCTAATGTGATATATTAGGGGCATGGCAGGCAGTAGCAGAAAGACCTCTAAGATAGTATATAAGGGGCATGGCATATAAGCATCTGGTAGCAGGACCCATAAGCTGCCAACCCTGTCAACATCCCCTCTTCTCCTTTTTCCTGTTATGATGAAATGTGTTGAAATTCACTGCCTACTGGGGATTTGATATTACAAATGATACAGTAATTATACTCCCAATCACAGTACCATACACTGCTAAGGATATGCTTTTGTTTTAAATGACATGGCAATGTCAATGACACTGCCTATTTCATTAATTTATTTTCTAAACCAAAACAATAAAATGTTCACAAAATGTCATATTTTAGACTTTTTTTGTCATTAAGTGCACCGTATTTTGATTTAGTACACACTAAGTGGTCTCAGTGAACTCTAGTTTAGTAAGTGCACACCATTACAACTTGAAAAGTGTGCACTAACTCAAATAATTCACAATAAATCAAAATAGTGTGCCCTAAATGAAAAATGAAAAAAAACCCCTAATAAAACATACACAAAAAAGTGGAGGAACAAAATAAAATGATGCAAAATGAAAGTTTTATTAATATAAACCACTTCTCACTGTATGGAGAATTGTCTGTCACAAATACGCACAGACACATATACTATGCATGTATGCTGTGCTGTGTATACTAGTGCTGAATGACTCCAAGACAAAACAACTGTTAAACACTAAAAGACAAAAAAGACAGGCAGCCTTGTAAGACTCTTCTCTTCAGTCTCTGAGAGTATACTGCTTACCTCATTGATGTCCAAGCAGGCAAAGACAAAAACATCACTATAACTGGTGCAACTGCAATCTTTATACTCTCCCTCACTTTGACCCTCCCCCAGTGAAGAGAAACATCAAACTCAGCATCAATGCACTGCCTCTCTTTCTGGCACAGTGAGTGAGTATGACCACTGCAGCACTAAGAAAAACAGAAACAGCCAGTGTCATTTAATGTTTGTAAGCTTTTTTAAAAAATCTGTGAGAGCTTCCAGTAACTCAGCCTTCTCTACCAAGAGCTAGAAATGGAAAACCGAGCTTTTTGGACATGTTCAGATTTTACAGTGTGAGGATGGTAGCATTACTTGATCCATATGGCAGCTATAGGCTAGTTAAAATGATGCTGCACTGTGATTTGTCCTCTGGCTAGTTTTCTTGCCAATTTGTTCTGCTTTGGCTTAGATAAAATAAAGAGGTCACACAGACAACAGCCGGTTAATATAGGTACAAACGTTTTTTTTTTTCTCTGCAGTACACAGCTGAAGACTTCACCAGGCCAAATAAATTAATGGGAAACATAAACAAATGAAATGAAAATAATTTTTTTTTCATTTCTTTGACACCTTCATTATTTTTGGGGAACCACACATGAAACAAATAAGGGCTCATTAGTTATGTGTTTCCCATTTGTTTCAAAGGAATGCACATCCCTAATGGCTATTCACTATGGGCTAGATTTTAAAAGCCCTGCACGCGTAAATCCTACTGGATTTACACGCGCAGGGCACTTGCGCGCCAGCGTGCCTATTTTGCATAGGCTGCCGGCGCACACAAAGCCCCGGGATGCACATAAGTCCCGGGGCTTCATAAAAGGGGCGGGAGGGGGCGTGTCTGGGTGCGTGTTCGGGGTCAGGGGGAGGTCTGGGGCGGGTCAGGGGGTGTGGTGATGGTTCGGGGGCGGGCAGGGAGGGTGGTCCCAAGTCCCCAGGCACTGCAGCCTGTGCCGGGGGTTGCCAAGGTGGCGCGCGCAAGTTACGCCTGCTTCAAGCAGGCGTAACTTGCACAACAAAGGTGGGGGGGGGATTTAGGTAGGGCTGGGGGGTGGGGTAGATAGGGGAAGGGAGGGGAAGGTGGGGGAATGCGGAGGGAACAGAGGCAGGCTGCGCGGCTCGGCGCACACAGGCTGCCGATTTTGCGCAGCCTTGCATGCGCTGACCCTGGATTTCATAAGATATGCGTGGCTACGCGCGTATCTTATAAAATCCGGCATACTTTTTTTTGCGCCGGTTGCGTGAACAAAAGTATGCGCACGTGTACTTATTTAAGATCTACCTCAGCGTTGTCTCTGACAAGTCCCTCTTGAAGCTCTATTTTAAAATCAGTCTTTTACTAGATGGAAAGAGATTAGTGAAGATGCTGCACATTAATTCCTGGGAGATAGTGACTAACTTCTGTTCTGTAGTTTTTAATCACTTCAACTAAGTTACACTGAAAATATCTCGAGGTCAAATAGTTAATGAGACAGCAGTAGCACTAGCAGATTTCTTACTATATTATGATGTTCTTAGAATCTGTATCTATTGGCCACCCACCCCTTTTTCCTCTAGATTCTAACTGAAGGAGAACACTGCAGAAAATATTCATTTCTTTTTATCATCTTACAAAATGCTGTCAAAGTATTCTTCTCACTTCTGTCACTTGGGATTGTATTCTTTCTCTTATCACATCTTTCCAAGTAGTACAGTCTGTGATTCAGGGCACCTCAAAATAGAAGAATCTATTTAAGATCAGTAATTCATCAATTATTAATACAAATTATTACAATTTCTAAAGTTACCTTTTTAAGGAAAAGGTTCTTAGATCGAACATATTCCTTTAATATCATCTGCTAAATGGGTATTGATTTCTATGCATAATTTTGAGTACCCATAAGCAACTATGAGGGTCAGCAGTTGAAAGGATAAGGAAAAAATAAGAACTCCAATATTATGCAAAATTTAAAGAAATGCAGTAAATTGCAATCTTTAAATATGTCATAATATTGCTTTGAAATAAAAAAACAAGTGGACGCTTTTATTATATATCCAAAATAAACAAAGAAAGAAATATATAAATACAAAAACATCAAAAGAACAGCAAGGAACTTAAAAAACACAGCAGTGTTATAATGAAAGCACAAATGGTGTAATCTGCTGCATCACGCCACACAATGGGCCTCAAGCACTAACAATTCTTCATCTACCAGTTCGGTACCTAAACCAAAAATATATTTTAATATGTTTACCAAATAACTGTATGTATATATTTTTTACAAAAATTTTTTTTGAGAAAAGCAAAATGCTTATCATACTTATCTTTTAAAATATAATGTTATATCTGATCAATATCTTTTAAAATATAATGTTATATCTCATTTCGGCAGCCTTCCATCACCTGTTTCAAGGGTTATGTCAGATTTGCAAATGGCTCTTGAACCAGCATGAATGCTCTAGCAGAACTGGTTTGAGCTGCTCTGGCCCTTAAAGCCTTGGTATGAGGGGCTGCTATCATGTGGTAATTGTGGGAGTACTAACCCATGCTATTTTTCCCTGTGGTATTTTACCAAGTACTACAGATTAGAAAATTTTCCTCTAGGAGACAATACTGCAAGTTTAATAAATGAGCCTGTTTACACTGCATTAGTATTCACTGGAGAATGGTCACTAATAGAAATAATATATAATGGTACATAAAATTCTACAAGTCCATTTGGTCCATTTTTCTTACCAGTTTCAATAACAGAAACATGGTTCAATTGCAACCTTTAACTTTCCTTTTCCACCAAAGACCCTGTGCTCCTGTCCTATACATTTTTTAATTTCAATACTATGTTTACTTCCATCCACTACTTGCACTGGGAGACTGTTAAACATTAATACAATAACAAAAGACCAATAGGCCCATTCAGTCTCCCCGTTTGTAGCTGCATTTTTTTTGTTTCCTGCAGGGGAGGGCAATGCTCCTGCTTGTCTCACTTTTCACATCGTCTTCCAGAGGCATGGGTTCTGACGCTCCTCCTTTATCAAGCCCACGCTTCTCCAGGCTCTTACTTCCAGCATTCTGCAACAGGGTACCCGCAGTTTTCAGGTGCTGTCCCAGAGACCTGGCAATTCATTCAGAATTCCGGAGTCTCCTGGCCAAATCTGGAGTGTTCACAGATATGGTTATTGTAGTCTATACTGCAAATGTATATCCCAGTTATCATCCATAGAAACTTGACTGCTTGTAGTATATCACTCATAATCCAAGTGAGTTTTATTGTCTTCCTTTTTTGTTTTTTTCACAATCCTGGGCAGATTAGCATACAAGTTCCTACACACTATCCAACATCCATCAGTCCCCTCCCCCCATCTCATCTCACCACCAGTGTATTGCCGCACCAGCTACAAGATCCACTTCTGGGTTCCTGCACCTCAGTCTTCTCATCATCATCATCATCTTCAGTACAGACATCCTCGGCGTACCCCGCTCTGCGGGCAACTACCGGATCTGCACTTCTGAGGTAATCTCTACTCATCTGAAGGGACTTCCTGGCGTACCCTGCTCTGCGGGCCACGATCGGATCTTCACATCAGTGGTATCACCTTGGGTATACCCCACTGCTCAGAACTGTACTTATTTGCATCTCCCGCTCTGCGGGCTCTGCCTTTCCTTCCTTTATAATAAAGTCTCTATCATACAGCTGTGTCCTATGCCACTGAGACTGCGCCTACCAATGGTGAGGCTCACAGGTCTCCTCCCTGTGGGTGGAGACACCTCTCATCTCAGCCCAGGGTTCACATCTTTACAAAAACATAACAGGTACATTGGCTGTCTGTCCCAGAGCTGCAGACCACAAATCATGTGAAGACTGCGAAAGGTTTGATTGCATGAAACATATACAGTAACTATCATAAAGTTGTATTCTGATTGAGTTCAGTGAAGAAATGAATGTTTGTGTTTATCTTCATAATATACCAACATACCAGGCTAATAACTGCCTAGGATAAACCTATGTTTTTGTATCTTACAGTTTTTGTTGATTTATATATTTATCTCTCTCTAATTGTTTCTTAGTTTAAACTCTGTACTGTCTTCCATTGCCCAGGTTTTATGCTCCCTGTTTAATGTAACTTTACTTTCTACCTTGATGTTAATTGGTTTCCCCTCAGTTACATTGTAAACCGGTACGATAAGACCTAGTCTTGAGCATCGGTATAGGAAAATAAATTAAATAAATAAATAAATAATACTTTTTATCTGAGTCACTGAAAAAATGTTTATTCCTGAAAAAAACATTTTCCCCCAAGTTTATAAAAACAAAAATGTTTCCATGAGGTTTTTACTTTTTACTAAATATAGTCATATTAATATTAACAAAATAAATCATGTTTTTATAGAGTTAGGACCTGATTCATCAAGGTATTTTCCCATAGACACTAGGGATGTGCAGACAAAATAAAATTCATTTTGGCTTGTAATTCGTTTTGTTGGGGCCCATTTTTGTATCATTAGTTTCAAAATAAAAAAAAAATATTTTTGTTTATTCATTTATTTGTTTCATTAGTTTCATTTATTTTACATTAAAATATGTGAGAGAATTATTACAGTCTATAATGGGCTCTACAATAGTGAATTTTATATCGATTGTAATGAAACTTGGGTAAGAAATCGTCAAAAGGGGGAAAGAGTCACATGGAAAATGGCAAAGTGGCATCAAAAAAGTGACATAAAGTAGACTAAAGCTCTGCAAAGGGGTAAGAGGATTACAGGATTGGCAGGAGTTCTCTAATGCACTGTAAGTGAAGTAAAGAAGCAGTAAGAGGAGGAAGAACATCTCAACGTGTAGAAAGAGGATGCTGCCCAGCAATACTGTCATGAACAGTTGATGGCAGCACGAGAGGCAAAGTGGCACCAAAAGTGGCATCAGGATCCTAAGGCAACATGAAGGGGGAATGAAGCAGAAAAAATCCCAAGTTACAGATAAAGGAACCAAGAATCAGAAAGAGTGGAATCAAGATAAAGAATTCAAAAGCATAGGAGAGATGCACAGCAGCACTCCAGATTGGCAAGACGTCCTCAAAGTGTAAGAGCTGGAGTATGCCAGGAAGATACAGGCAGAAATAAGTTAAAATACAAAGGTACAAAATATGCGCATGGCAGCAAAGCTGAGCAGCACAATGAGGGGCATAGCGTTAAGGCAGGGTGGCACGGGAGATAGTCATTCCATTGGAGCACGCAGACAACCACAGAGAGGGCGGATGACTCTTCCTATCAAAGTATGGCTGCACTAGGACAATCCACCAGTATAGTAGGATATGTTTGCGTGATGGAGTAAGCCGCACACATCATAGCTAGCTAGTAGATAGGAATCCAAATGCACAGTACAGAGGAACTGCTAATAGGCCATGAAATCAGTAATGTTTCATGAAATGGTGCCACAAGTGTACAAAAGAATGGATAGCCGTGGCATGAGCAAAAAATGGTAAGAAGTTGAATACAATAGATGAAGAAAGGCCTTAAAATCCTGAGGAGTGTTTCCGTAAGTTTGTAATGCAATCTATGGCTAGGGCCTCAGTGGTAATGATTTGAACATGGCATGCATAGCTGTAACTCTAGATGCAATAGGCAGCCAGTGTAAATTGATCAAAGTTGGAGTGATATGATTGGATTTCTTTTTTCCGGTCAGAATGCGAGCTGCTACATTCTGTAAAACTTGTAAAGGTCGAGTAGTGGATGCAGGTAATCCTAAAAACAAAGAATTACAGTAGTCTAAACTACTAAGTAGTAGGGACTGCAACACAGTATGGAAATCACCCTGATTCACGTACCCTTCCTTTACTTTCGTGGCAATATGTTTTTTAAGCTAAATTCAGGATCTAGAATAATACCAAGGTCTCTAATACTCGTGGATAATTGAAGAGTGGTATTGTCCTGCAACACTAACTGGTTATTACTTCTTGGAGAGATTTTCCTTTCAAGGAAAATAATCTTAGTCTTTTCCACGTTGAGAAAGTCCCAATATCACAGATATCGTAGTCCAAACCTGTTCCCAAAAAGCATACACATAGGGGGATAGAAAGAGCATATGAGATAGGGTTGCTTTGTCTGCATTGCAGGACCAACACGCATGCGAAGTAAGCAGGCCTGTGCAATGCAACATCCACGGGGTCCAAACAGCTCTATGCAACACAAAAAAGGAAATCTGAGGGAGAAAAGCCTTAGGGGCAGATTTTAAAAGCCCTACACGCATAAATCCAGCTGGATTTACGCGCATAGAGGGGTTACGCGTGCCGAGCCTATTTTGCATAGGCCCGGTGATGCGCACAAGCCCCGGGACGTGCATATGTCCCGGGGCTTGAAAAAAGGGTGGGGCGGGGGCGGTCCGGGGCGGGGGCGTGGCCAGAGGTCTCCTTAAGGCCTCTAAGCCGGGGGATTGCACGCCGGCATTTAGCTGGTGCGCGCAACCTCGCCTGCCCAGAGGCAGGCGCAACTTGCCAAACAAAGGTTGGGGGGGGTGGTTAGGTAGGGCTGGGGGGTGGGTTAGGTAGGGGAAGGGAGGGGAAGGTGGGGGGTGGAAGAAAAGTTCCCTCCGAGGCCGCTCTGATTTCGGCCTCAGAGGGAACAGGGAAAGCCATCGGGGCTCCCCTAGGGCTCGGTGCACAAGTGTGCACCCCCTTGCTCACGCCGACCCCGGATTTTATAACATACGCGCGGCTGCGCACACGTTATAAAATCGGGCGTAGATTTGTGCACGCCGGGTGCGTATACAAATTCATGCCTGCGCGTAAGTACTAAAATCTAGCCCTTAGTGAATCACACAGTTATTTTGTACTATTTATTGGGTATTTGAACAGGAGTCCAAAAGGAACCCTGAATTTCACCAGTGTCAATTTATGGGGTCCAAATGTTCCCCAAACAGAATTAATGATTGCATATCATGACAGATGGTGAAGTTTAAAGAAAACAAACACCAACATATTAAGTCTAAATGGTAATATTTTATTTGATAGTTTCTTGTCAGTATTCCTTATTTGTATGAACTTGCCTGCCCTTTAGTTCAGATTTTCAAATCACAATTGGTTTAATCTGTTTTATTTCTTTTCTTGATAATGAGACACCATCGGAGCCTTATGCCTCTTTTAGTACATCTGTGCTCTGAAATCTTATCTCTCAATGATCCTATTGTTTTTCTCATATGTATTCCTTTTCCATTACCTTATCACACTGTTTAGCAACCTTGTGGTCATCAGAAACCATGACCTATGAATCCCAAAGGAAAATTGAGTAGATGAGGCATTCTCTAAGGCTGTTTAATTGGATTTTTTCAAACAGAAGAGGTGGAAGGGAAGCACATTGAAAATTCATGTAAATGAAGCATCAGACCCAGAAGGGAATCAGATAATGATATTTATATAATGGTTTATCATTGATAGCTCAAGATATAAAATAGCCTGGAAACATATATGTGTCCGCTCTACTCTGCAACTAGGCATGTACAGCCACATTAAGTTGGATATGATATATTAATTTGTTTGTTGGCTATGTTATTGTTAAAACTTTGTTCTATGTAAACCGAGTTGATTTGATCTGTATCAAGAAATTCAGTATAAAAAAAGCCTTAAATAAATAAATAAATACATAAATAAATAAAATAAATATGAGCAGTGCAAGTGGAGGAAATTTTATAAGAAGTGCATGTCTATACCATGACCAGTTTTACCACTTCATACACCAGTTCTCCCAGACTAAAGCTAGGTACTCCAAACCCCCCTGGTTCTTTAGCTTGCACTGCCCCCAGTTACCCCAGACTCCTTAAACCACTCAGGAATGCCTGTTGTTTTGTTTTTTTCAACTTACACCACCTCTATAGCAGAAGTAAAGTTATTGTTTATTGTAAACCGAGGTGATGTTATTAACGTGCCGCGGTATATAAAAAATCACGAAATAAATTAAATAAATAAATAAATACACAGCATTGGGCCTGGCTTCACATCCAGGCTCAAAAGTATTTGTGCACACTTCTTTTGGCCCCGCCTTGGAATGTCCATTCCCCACCCTTACCATGCCGTTTTTATTCCAAGTGCGATATTCACATATCAGGAAATGCCCGCGCATGTAAAAGGCTTTTAAAATCGGGTGGACACTCTCATGTCCTACATGCGCATGCATCTCCAAATGTTTGCGAATGCCCAGCTTTTAAAATTCAACTCATGGTGTGTTGTTGACTAGAAATGTGCCTTGAGCAATCATTTAAAATGACATAGAAAATATACAATGTTTATTATTTTATTTTAGTTTGCATAATTTCTCATCTGAAACACAAACCAAACAAACATACTGTTGATGTTTTCCCTGACATTCTGTATGAGCAGTGGGAGCCCTCCCTTTGTTGTCTACTAGCCTGCAGCTTCTGTGCTGGCAACTTGAGCATTTTTCAGTCTTGTGGACCAACATTTCCTCTTTGCTAATCGTGTGAAATGAGATTGTTAGGCAGAAAGCACTGGCTCCTGAGTTTTATAAATGTTCACAGTGTTAGCTGGCCCAGCTGACTAGCCACTAAAGAAGAGAGGAGGCAACTAAGGGGCAGCTGAAAGAGTCTATCCAACCAGTAGATGAAGAGCAGAGAAGATTCAGGTTGCTAACAGAAACCATTTCACTAGTTGTCAAACAGCTTACGGGGTCTGGGCTGCTGGTGGAGTCCAAATAGCAAGTGTCCAAATACAGCAGGGTTAGGAGCTGCCATGGGTAAGGGGAAGAGAGTAGAATGGAAGCTAGGAATGGGGAGGGTAAGGCAGAGAACCTAGGGCAAGGAAGAAATAAATACTGGGGTGGGGAGAAAGGATATTTATAGAATATGATTAATTTCTATTACAATTATCAACTATAATAGAAATCAAATGAAAATATATGGTAAATGAAAGATATCAAAGAAATTAGAAAATTAAAATAAAGAAATTTCTTTTCCTTGTGCGTCCCTACTAATGATGGTGAAAACTAAACATAAATTCCTTTGCACATAGTCTCTGTGATCTCTGGATTGCTTCTGATCCCTGTTATTCCTTATGGGTCCAGTTTCAGGGTTTTTGAGCTTACTGTCCTATTTGCAACTGATGTCATCAGATAATACAATAACCATTGTTTAATGCTGTTTGTTAACTGACATTGTCAGTACCAGAATGTCTGATTTTTATGTTGTCTTTCTCTGTACAGTTATTGAGTATATAAAAAGCTGCCTGCTCAGTGTCACACTGGAAACCATAAGAATATAAGAACATGCCATACTGGGTCAGACCAAGGGTCCATCAAGCCCAGCATCCTGTTTCCAACAGAGGCTAAACCAGGCCACAAGAACCTGGCAATTACCCAAAAACTAAGTCTATTCCATGTTACCATTGCTAGTAATAGCAGTGGCTATTTTCTAAGTCAACTCAATTAATAGCAGGTAATGGACTTCTCCTCCAAGAACTTATCCAATCCATTTTTAAACACAGATATACTAACTGCACTAACCACATCCTCTGGCAACAAATTCCAGAGTTTAATTGTGCGTTGAGTGAAAAAGAACTTTCTACGATTAGTTTTAAATGTGCCACACACTATCTTCATGGAGTGCCCCTAGTCTTTCTATTAACCGAAAGAGTAAATAACCGATTCACATCTACCCATTCTAGACCTCTCATGATTTTAAACACCTCTATCATATCCCCCCTCAGCTGTCTCTTCTCCAAGCTGAAAAGACCTAACCTCATTAGTCTTTCCTCATAGGGGAGCTGTTCCATTCCCCTTATCATTTTGGTAGCCCTTCTCTGTGCCTTCTCCATCGCAATTATATCTTTTTTGAGATTTGGCGACCAGAATTGTACACAGTATTCAAGGTGTGGTCTCACCATGGAGCGATACATAGGCATTATGACATTTTCTGTTTTATTCACCATTCCCTTTCTAATAATTTCCAACATTCTGTTTGCTTTTTTGACTGCCGCAGCACACTGAACCAACGATTTCAATGTGTTATCCACTATGCCGCCTCTGTAAAAAATTTAGAAAAAAAATTAACTTTTCTTCATCTTATCACCCCCAATCCAACAGATTAACTGAACAGACCAATCAATCCCTCAAGACTTTCTTGCGATGTTACATGAACCAATGACAGAATAACTGGGCATCCTTATTACCTTGGGCAGAGATTTTCCATAGCAATCATTTAGCTCAAGCCACCTGAACATCCCTTTTTTCATAGACTTTGGAAGACATCCTCGAATACCATTGCCTATCACTACCTCCTTGTCTTGCCCTGCTGTAGACCAAACCATCCGCTCCATGACAGAGCTATGGAAAGAAACTCAACTGTTGTTATAGCAAACCATGATCAAAGATAAGAGACAGGTGGATAAAAAGAGGAGGCCGGGTCCGCAACTCCAAACAGGAGATCCAATATGGTTGAGTACCCGGAATCTCAGATTACAGACACTTTCACTAAAATTCGCATCCAGATTCGTTGGACCTTTCCTTATTGAAAGACAACTAGGCTAGGTCACATACAAGCTTCGCCTGCCATCCACTCTTCGGGTCCACAATGTTTTTCACATATTGCTTCTCAAACCAGTGATCATGTCCTGGCCATCCAGGAGAACTAAACAGACCAGATTTACTATTGTGGAGGACGACACATAATATGAAGTCGAGGAAATCTTGGATGTCAGAAGAAGACGAGGAACATTGCAGTATTTAATTTCATGGAAAAATTATGGGCCAGAGGAGAACTCCTGGGAAGCAGCTCACAACATTCAGGCCCCACGATTGCTCTGTGAATTCCATCAATGTTTTCCTCTCAAACCTCATCCAAAGAAACGGAGAGAGGGACCTTGTGGGGGAGGTACTGTTACCATTCAGCACCCTCCCGAATCTGTTGCTTCCGTTGGGCAGGTGGCCATGATCCTCAGCGGCATTCCCCAGCTGCAGCACGGTTCAACGCATGCCACATCATGACTCCTCCCACTGCGGCATGTCATCGCCTTCCCCAGAAGTTTCCGCACTAGCGCGGGAACAGAGACTATTTAAACGCAACTCTTCAGCAGAGCATTGCCTCAGCTACAGGCTTGCTTGTGCTGGTGCTGCTCCTCAGATTCACTTGCTTCCTCTCTGACCGGACTGTGCCTTGGACCTTCTCTTGCTTGCTGCCTGCCTCTCAGACCCAGATTGCACCTTGGACTTTCTCTTACTTGCTGCCTGCCTCTCTGACCTGGACTGTACCTTGGACCTTCTCTTGCTCGCTGCCTGCCTCTCTGACCCAGACTGTGCCTTGGACCTTCTCTTATTGGCTGCCTGCCTCCAGGGACCGGATTGCGCCCTTGACCCCCTAACCGGCTGCCTGCCACGGTCCAGGTTCAAGCCAAGGTAAGACTGTTACACTATCATTGGGTCCACTATCATGACTGTAATATTGGATTCAATTGTACTGGCATTTTCTATCAGTCAATCTATGTATACATAGTATCTGTTTCTATGTGATCATTCATTAGTGCAAACTGAGGTGAATTTTCAAAGAGTTACATATGTAAAAATTAATTCGCATATACATATGTAAGTAGCCTCTACTCACACACATGCAGTTTTTTAAACATCAAACATACGCTCATATTTTCGCTTTCACACAAACTTCTACATACATAAAAAAGGGTGTATTTGATGGTAGAGCCATCTTTTATGCAAATAAGTTGCTATTTTACAAGAAACGTACGTGAGTACATGTGGTCACTTATTTGTGCAATTTTAAACCTGCAAATTATCAAATGCCATTAATATCAGATGGGTCTGTTGTAAATTACTGGTTGGGTGGGAGGATTGGATGAACTTTAAGGAGTTGAGGCTCAAGAACTTGGAGGGTCTAGATGAACTGGAGAAGGCCTGGGTGAACTCATGGAGGAAATGGTAAAATGGTAATTTCAATTACATGTGCAATTTTATAAATATACCAACCTAAGCGTGAAATTCAGGGTTTTACTTGCATGAGCAAGTGATATTTTTTTAGTATGTAAAATATATACATATGTTTATGAAATAGAAATGACGAGTACATTAAAATTATGCTTTCAATATATATATAGCTGGTATTCGCACGCAAGCTTATATATATGTGTGTATGTTGAGGGTATGCGCATATTTTATAATCTGTGCATACCTGATATGTGCAGGTTGAAAATATGGTAATAGTTTTCTGTGTAGCCACATACATGTGTATATGGGGCCAGGTAGAACTGTTTGAAAGTTACCCTCAATATTATCTAAATGGCATGCTCTACAATATTACATGAATTTGCAAAATGTATATTCTGATTTGAAGGTTCAGAGTTTATAACAAGTGCTAGAAGTGTCTGCAATATCTTCATTTTAACAACAGTTAGTTTTTCAAGCTGCAGTCTATGTCATACTCTGAGTGATAATATACAGTGCATTAAGATATGCGTGTGCCTGAGCAATATGAGGTGAGGTAATATCTTACATCCAAACACAATTTGAATTTTAAATTTCTCTTTACCAAGGCCATTTGGCACAAGATCAGAGAGGCTTTCCTGGTACCTGATTGTAATAATTACAAAGTTCTATTCCGGTCAGTGTATCTAAAGAGTGAGCTCACTGGGATAACTTTTTTTCTTTTATTCCTCATCAATGGCAGGAACAAAACATTATATCATTGCACAGCTATAGTACACTACATAATTAGTTTTTGGCATCACCATAATGTACCTCAGCAGCAAGAAATGTCAGACTAAAACTGATGAACACGTAAACCTTTGGTGTCGATCTTGCTGTTAAGTGTAATTGTTCAATCATGCTGAACTATTATGACTGTAACTGATTACCTTGCACTATAAATTGGTAAAGTCTACTACATCCCCAGTAAACTTTAACAGCTCCAGCAAAAGCTATATTAGAAATATGTATTTGTATGTAACCCTTTACCAAGAAAAGTGATGATTGCCAATCATTTGAACCTAAAATAATTCCCAACTTTCTATACTCATGATCATACTTTCACTTGAAGTGGATATGTCCGAAAATTCTGAGGGCAAATTGGGCAAAGGATTCTAACCTACCTCATCGCCCTCTCACTCATTCTAAGCCAAATATCAGATGAGCCAATATAGTCAACCCAGAAACCATTTGACAACAATAATTATAATTCTTACTGAAGAAAAAATAAATTGTTTAAAAATCTGTTTGCTAGCTTCTAGTGTAATGTATGCTCTGTCTATGCTTTTTCTTTTGTTTCTGGGTAGTCTCAATTTCATTTCTAATTCTACATCCTCATTCCTTTTTCTGCATAAGAACATATGAACAAGCCATACTGGGTGAGACCAAGGGTACATCAAGCCCAGCATCCTGTTTCCAACAGTGGTCAATCCAGGCTATAAGTACCTGGCAAGTACCCAAAAACTAAGTCTATCCCATGCTACTGATGCTAGTAATAGCAGTGGCTATTTTCTAAGTCAGCTTGATTATGTTGTGTTTCTGTTTGTGAGACTAGCTCACAAGCAGCCTCTTACCTTTTGCTGGAAGCACGGTCAGGAGGCCATCCCTGCCACCGCTACTGCCAGCCTGCTTTCCGACACTGTTTCTTGTGGCCTGGGAGCTGCCGCCATCTTCGCGGCCCGGAGGACACCATCGAGCACAGCCCTCATCTTTCTTCATGGCCAGGGGGCTGCCATCGAAGTTCCCATTCTTCATGACTCAAGCTGCCAAACACCGCTGTCTCTTCGCATCTAGGTCACCGCCAACTTTCCTCTTCTGCGGCCTGGAGGCCACCCCCAACTCTTCGGATTCTTTGCGGCCTGAAGGCCGCCTCCGACATCCTCTTTCGCGGCCTGGAGGCCGCTCCAGAGCTCCTCTTCATGTGGCGGGAAGCCGCCATCAATCTTCTTCCTTCGAAGCAGGAAGCCACTCTCCATGGTCCTGCCTCCTTAGGCGTGAGGCTGCACTTCCTTGCTTCATTTAAAGGGCCAGCAGTAGGCAGTCCTCCTGCGCTCCTCCTGCTGATGTTCCAAGGTGTTTCTGCTTCAACTCTACAAAAGGCCTCAGCCTTCAGTCAGTCTTCACCTTCACATGGAGTCAGACCTCTCCTGGATCTTCAGTTCCAGCTCTTCCTTCCAGGAGTCCTCCGTGATCCCTCTTCACTTCTTCAAGGCTCTCTGTTCTTCGTTGGTCCTTTTTGTCTTTGTCCATGGTTCTTGAACCTCCATTGTCTTCTTCGTTCCATGTCCTGGTCTCTCGACGGATCCCGCCTTCTTGTCTTCAGATGTACCAATGTCTTCGTGTCTCCAGATCTCCAGATGTCTTCCCATCTTCAGATGTCCTGATGTCTCTGTGTCTCCATGTCCAGACTTCTCCCTATCTCCGGATGTCCTGATGTCCCCTTGTCTTCGGATGTCTTCTGATGTCTCCGTCTGTCATGTTCCATTCATCCCTGTGGTCCTCCTCTCTTGAAGTCCCATGATGTCCAGATGCCATAGACATCCTGATGTCCTGAGGTACCGGTGTCCATTCATATCTGATATCCTACATTCCAATTATGATGTTCCAAGTCTCACTTCTGATGTCCTTTGTCAGGTTCCGATCCTGAAGTACCATCAGTCCTCAAAGTTCTGGGTTCAGCCCACTCACCCTTGACCTCATCTCCAGCTGACCTTTCCTGGGAGTAAATCTGTTCCAATCCATTGTCTGTTTCTTGATGGCTGGGCTCTCTTCTGGCAGGATCTGTTTTCGATCACTGCCTGGATTCCTTCCTTGTCCTGATCCTCAGTCTTGTGCTCACTCCGCTTTCCTCGTGGCCATGACCAGCCTCTTCAGGTTGTGTAGGGCACACCATGGGACAGGGTGGTCCATGACCAGCCCATATCAGCTCTCTAGGGCACCTTGATGGGCAGTGCCTGTCTAAGCCTCTGAGTATCCTGAGTGCTTATCCTCATCTTAGTCTTCCCAAGTTCCAAGTCCTCATCACAGTATCCAGATCCTTGCCTGACTCTCTAGAATCCACCTCTGATCTTAATCTACATCTGAGTATCTTATGTCTGACTTCCAAGCCATGTCACATTGTCGTCTCGTCTGAGTTCCAAGCCAATTCATGTCTTCATCTCGTCTGAGTTCTAAGCCACTTCATGTCTTTGTCTCATCTGAATTCCAAGCTACCTCATGTCCATGACTAGCCCGTGCTACAACTTGTGCTCATCTCGTCTGAGCTTCCAAGTACCCAGCGCTTTCATGTCGTCTGAATCTCCAAGTACCAAGCACCCTCTTCTTGCATGTCTTCAAGTGTCCTTGTCTCATCTGAGCTCCCAAGTATCATCTGAGTCCCAAGCTCCATCTGTCTTCATTTCATCTGAGCCTCCGAGCTTCCTTGTCTACTTCAAGTCTTCAGCCTAGTCCAAGGCTGAGGTCTCGTCTTGTTCCAAGCTCCAGTATCATTGCCTGCCCTAGACCTCTGTCCATCCTGCCGCATCTGCCACTACCCAGTGGCAGGTCTGAAAGGGCTATTGAGTGGCTGGAGAGCTACCCCAGAGACCAGCATAGCGTTGCTGGGTCTCTACCAGTGCGTGCAGGTTCAGCGGAGGTTAGGGCGGTGGTCAGTCTGCTCATCCCATGCTTGGACACGTCTTACCTGCTGTGGCGCTTCCACAGAGCTCCTCTCTGCAGTCACATCGTGGTCCAAGGGCACACATCTCCCCGGAATCTAGAGCACTCCCTAGCACTCCCTCCCACAGATTCCAACAGATTAATAGCAGGTAGTGGACTTCTCCTCCAAGAACTTATCCAAACCTTTTTTAAACCCAGATTCACTAACTGCATTAACCATATCCCCTGGCAACAAATTCCAGAGTTTAATTGTGCATTGAGTGAAAAAGAACTTTCTCCGATTAGTTTTAAATGTGTTACATGCTAACTTCATGGAGTACCCCCAGTCCTTCTATTATCTAAAAGAGTAAATAACCGATTCACATTTACCCATTCTAGACCTCTCATGATTTTAAACACCTCTATCATATCCCCCCCTCAGCCATCTATTCTCCAATCTGAAGAGTCCTAACCTCTTTAGTCTTTCCTTATAGGAGAGCTGTTCCATCCCCTTTATCATTTTGGTTGCCCTTCTCTCTACCTTCTCCTCACAACTATATCTTTTTTGAGATGTGGTGACCAGAATTGTACACAGTATTCAAAGTGCTGTTGCACCATGGAGCGATTCAGAGGCATTATGTCATTTTCCATTTTATTCACCATTCCCTTCCTAATAATTCCTAACATTCTGTTTGCTTTTTTGACTGCCACAGCACACTGAATGATGATTTCAATGTATTATCCACTATGTCACCTAGTTCTCTTTCCTGGCTGGTAGCTCCTAATATGGAACCTAACATCGTGTAACTACAGCAGGGTTTTTTTTCCCCTATATGCATCACCTTGCACTTATCCATATTAAATTTCATCTGCCATTTGGATGCCTAATTTTCCAGTCTCACAAGGTCCTCCTGCAAATTATCACAATCCACTTGTGATTTAACTACTCTGAATAATTTTGTATCATCTGCAATTTTGATTACCTCACTCGTCGTAATCCTTTCCAGATCATTTATAAATATATTGAAAAGCACGGGTCCCAGTACAGATCTCTGAGGCACTCTGCTGCCCAACCCCCTCCACTCACAAAACTGTCCATTTAATCCTACTTTCTGTTTCCTGTTTTTTAAACAGTTTGTAATCCATGAAAGGACATCGCCACCTATCCCATGACTTTTTACTTTTCCTAGAAGCCTCTCATGTGGAACTTTTTGAAACGCCTTCTGAAAATCCAAGTATTTTGTTTCTGTGTATTTATCCATTTCATAAGTCATACTCATTCATTAACTTTGTTTCAGATGAAAAAAAAAGTTTTTGTTTGTTTATTATATTTGTTCATTCATTACATCCAAAGGGGGAAGAAATGCAGATTATTTTCGGTTCCCAAACTGGGGTTTTCTAATTATTTCTAATGAAACTTGTATAAAAGTGACATGAATAATTCAATGAACCATAAAGGGACAAAATTATGTCAGCAGTGGTAGTAGTTTCCCAAGGCACCATTAGAAGAGCAAAGCAGCAACAAAAGTGGCCAGAACAACCCAAAGCTCCAAAAAAAGGGACAAAAGACACAAACAGTGGCATGAATCCCCCACCCCCCTCCCAAAGGCAGAATGAGAGGGGAAAATGGCACCAACTCTGACATAAACAGCTAAAGGCAGAATGAAGTGGGATCAAAGCAGAAAAAGTGGCAGAAAAAATCCCAAAGAACTGATAGAGGGTCAAAGCAGTAGAAAGAATGTCATGAATATCCCAAAACACCAATGATAGGTGCTAAGAAGCCATCCACCATGGCAGCCATCCACCATGGCAATAATATCACAAGATTCCAAATGAGAAGCAAAATGCAGCAACCAAATAGCTTCTAAATCATAGAAAGAAGCAAGAGGAAATCCCTGGCAGATGCCTGATATAGCTTCTGTATGGAATAATTTGGGTAAGAGGCTGGCAGTTCAGGCTTGGAGTTAGTCTTACCCTTTGCTGTTTATAATGTCATTCATGTTAGGATCAACTCTTCACTAAAAGTGAAATGCTACTGACTAAAGGCCCCATATTCTCTTCTTCTACTAGCTGTTAAATTTTCTGTGAATCAGGGAATCCAGAACATTATTCTTCTTCTGAATCTGTGATTTTGAAAATACTGCCTTCATTACCTGAGAAGCAATAATCATGGACAAGCACAGTCCTGAATTTGTGTGCCTCACATTTACTCTCCTTGTATTTTATTGTAGTATAATCCATTGAAGGCTAAATACTGGATGAGACCAATAGTCAGTAAGAACCAGAAGGGAAAGAAGTTTGAAGAAAAAGTCCAATATGGCCTGAATCTATAAAATAAAATTAGGTAAGGTTTGTGTAAAGCATCAGATTGCCATGGCAAAACCAAGAGTTGTCAAATACTATAGGAAAGGGAATTTGGAAAGAACATGAAAGACAGCAAGAGCAGCAGCAGAAACAACCAAATGTTCCAAGTGTTGTTTAAACCAGTAGCAGTGCTGGTGATTAAAATCACAAATAGTAGGTACAGAACAGTGCAGCAAAAAGAGTGGTACTGCTTAGCAAGCAGAGTTAGAATGCTTGGCAGTGACATATACTGACTACTGGCTAGCTATGCCTGGATAGAGTACTACAGTTATACAGTAAAATACTATACTTAGTGACTCTCACAGTATGTACAAAAATGTCTCACATATAATATGCATATACACAGACATTCTGAAACTGAAAAGAAAAAGATAAGGCTCAAATTGCAATCTATCTCTAAAAATAACAATAGGTATAGACTGCATCATAGAGAGTGAGAAAGAAGAGTAGCATCAGGGTTATGACAGCAAGGCAGAGTGTATCACACACTATGCATAGAAATAAAAACCATCAAGATGTAGAATGTGGGGTATTGCAAACAGCATAAAGGCATCAAACCCCCAAGGCATAGTGTGTAGTATGTGAAAAAGCACAGATACATCAAAACCCCCAAATTATACAGTAAAGAGGATGGAGGCATCAAAGATCACAAGGCATAGAGTGTGGGTTATTGCAAACAGCATGGAGGCATCAAAATCCCCAAGATGTAGTTTATGGAGCATGTCTGCAAGGCAGAATGATAGCAAAACACCAAAGATGTAGCATCTGGGGTATGTCAGCAAGGCACAATTTCAGCAAATCTCCCAGTACCATTTTAATACTGTCTGTCTGTCACACACACTCAATCAAGTTGACAGACTGTGTTCGCTTCAGTGCTTAACAAACATTGACAAACAGAGTTAGCATGTTGCCAGTAGCACAAACTCTACCACTCGGATACCCTTCTCTCTCTCTCACACATACACACACACACACACACACACACACAAATATGTATGCATTGCTGACTTACTTCCTTTGCATAGATAAAAATCTGTCAGGAAAGAAAATGACAAGGATGAGAAGACTAATCTTTTATAGGGATGTGAATCGTGTGCCTGATCATTTTAACGATCGGGTTCGGCTGGGGGGGGGGGGGGAATCTGATCGTTAGAGATGTGAATTGGGATCGGTTCCGATTCCAATTCACATCACTAATTATTTTTAGTGAGGCCCGCGCCGATAAAAAAAAACCCACCCTGACCCTTTAAAATTACCCCCTTAGCCTCCCCCACTCTCCCAAACCCCCCCAAAAAAACTTTTTACACATACCTGGTGGTCCAGGGGGGCCGCGGGGAGCAATCTCCCGTTCCCAGGCCATCAGCTGCGCTAAAATAAAATGGCGCCAATGGCCCTTTGCCCTTACCATGTGACAGGGTATCCGTGCATTGGACGGTCCCTATCACATGGTAGGAGCACTGGATGGCCGGCGCCATCTTTAAAGATGGCACCGGCCCCTCCGCTGCACCACCAGGGAATTTCGGAACATTTTGGAGGGGTTGTAATTAATTAAATTTGAAGGGTTGGGGTGGGTTTCGGTTTTTTGATTCAGGGCAGCCGAAATAAAATCGGCCCGAACTGCGGGAAAATGGAATTTCCTGCGGCGGGCCGATAACGAAGGCTGAACTGAAAGGTTCAGCTGATTCACATCTCTAATATCCTCCAGAGCTGGATATGTTACTCAACATTGTGGTTTGATAAGTCTAAAATCACTTATTATATATTGTCACACAACTTGGCATGGTTCCTCATTCTCACCAGTGACTCGTCTGAAGTTATCAAAGTAAACTATCCAAGCATATTGGAGGTAGGGGGTGAAGGCAATCTTCAAATTGTCAACATTTGGACAAAATCAATGGGTACTTTTAACCCAGTGATTTTTCACAAATTTTCAACAAGAAAATTCACTTATACTTTCCCTTTGAAACTTGCTGTAAATATTTTATACCTGATTTTTTTGATGGGTAGATTTTGTTTAAAAAATAATGTAAATAGACATGAAAATGCAACTATTTTATAATCCCACCAAATGCATGCACCTGGGAACTCCTTCCCAAAATAAGACAGGCTGAACCATTAGGTCTTTATCCACTGTCATGTTCTATGTTTAATACTAAAAATACATGAGTTTTAGAACAATGTGTACACTTTTGGTTATGTTGATGGACAGCAACTTTCAGAAAGTCCAATTTACACATGTAAATCGCTTTGAAAAATTATCCTGAAAGAAGGCAATTTTCAAAGGCATTTGAATGGGTAAAATAACCTATTTATTAGGGTAGAATGTTAGTTTTGAAAATGTTCATCTCCCTCTCTAAGAGGATAAAAGTATGCATGCTATTTCACAATGAATGTACTTTCAGGTTCATTTAGAGGAGATATTCCAGGGAGGGTGTTTGGGAAATAACGCTTATAGACTCTATTTTCAAATTTAAGTGCATTCCTTTCCAGAGAAATTTCACCCACAAGAAAAGGAGCCCATGGCAATTTTCCCCTTGAAAACTGCACTTTCTTTTTGAAAATTGAATCTACATACTTCATACCTAGTTGGCAGTTTAAAAAATTCCACAAAAACATAAGCACATTGAGATAGTCCAATTTTATTGTTTCATTGATGTAACCCTTTCTTGGTAGGTTGACTGTCTCCCAAAGTGCCATAAAAGTATTTATTCATTAGGGCTGTCTCCATAGGCATATTTCACCCTCTTATTTATCACAAGGTTTGGGTCCTTTCTATGGGGGGAAAGGATGATCTTGTATGCCCAGAAGTTTGAGAATTGTTCTTTTCTCTGTGTGTGATTGTACTTTCTCTAGCTTTTGCTTATCTCTTAATGTCTTTTCCTTATCTACAAATAAATGTCCCTTTTAACTATATGTTCAAAAGTTAAAAACATCAGATCAACAGGGCCAGAGCATTCCAAGTAGACAACCTCCTCAGTATTGACCCATCATCACCAAGATTTGATCTACCCTGGAAAAAACTTTCAAATGAAAGCATCAAAAGAATTTGGAAAGAAATGCCCATATACAACAGGATCGTAACTGAAAGCAGGTTTAAAAGACAAACCAAGATGATGAGAAAACAAATTGATCATAGAACAAGTGGTATTCACTAGGGATGTGAATCGTTTTAGGACGATTAAAATTATCGTCCGATAATTTTAATATCGTCTTAAACCGTTATGGAACACAATACAATAGAGATTCTAACGATTTATCGTTATAAATCGTTAGAATCGTGAGCCGGCACACTAAAACCCCCTAAAACCCACCCCCGACCCTTTAAATTAAATCCCCCACCCTCCCGAACCCCCCCCCAATGACTTAAATAACCTGCGGGTCCAGCGGCGGTCCGGAACGGCAGTGGTCCGGAACGGGCTCCTGCTACTGAATCTTGTTGTCTTCGGCCGGCGCCATTTTCCAAAATGGCGCCGAAAAATGGCGGCGGCCATAGACGAACACGATTGGACGGCAGGAGGTCCTTCCGGACCCCCGCTGGACTTTTGGCAAGTCTTGTGGGGGTCAGGAGCCCCCCCCCCAAGCTGGCCAAAAGTTCCTGGAGGTCCAGCGGGGGTCAGGGAGCGATTTCCCGCCGCGAATCGTTTTCGTACGGAAAATGGCGCCGGCAGGAGATCGACTGCAGGAGGTCGTTCAGCGAGGGTTCCGGCGCCTCGCTGAACGACCTCCTGCAGTCGATCTCCTGCCGGCGCCATTTTCCGTACGAAAACGATTTGCGGCGGGAAATCGCTCCCTGACCCCCGCTGGACCTCCAGGAACTTTTGGCCAGCTTGGGGGGGGCCTCCTGACCCCCACAAGACTTGCCAAAAGTCCAGCGGGGGTCCGGAAGGACCTCCTGCCGTCCAATCGTGTTCGTCTATGGCCGCCGCCATTTTTCGGCGCCATTTTGGAAAATGGCGCCGGCTGAAGACAACAAGATTCAGTAGCAGGAGCCCGTTCCGGACCGCTGCCGTTCCGGACCGCCGCTGGACCCGCAGGTTAAGTCATTTGGGGGGGGCTCGGGAGGGTGGGGGATTTAATTTAAAGGGTCGGGGTGGGTTTTAGGGGGTTTTAATGTGCCGGTTTTGCGATTTTACGTTTTTTTGATTTTTCACGATTTTTCACGATTTTTCACGATATTTTACCCCCCCCAAACGGCAACAATACGATTCCCTCCCCCTCCCAGCCGAAATCGATCGTTAAGACGATCGAGGACACGATTCACATCCCTAGTATTCACGTAGTTGAACCGCACCTCCTATTTCTGAAGGTAAGCATTTTTGTAATATTCGAGATTATTTAATTTCTTCTGCTCTATCATATAAATCTTTGCTTTTGGTTTGAATGAGAATGATTGGGCAGTATTTCTCTGACCATATTTAATATTTTTTTTATATATATATTATTATGGGACCACCAAACCTAAGGGGTAGATTTTATAAATTTACGCGTGCGCGAACTTTTGTTCGTGCACCAGGCACAAACAAAAGTACGCTGGCTACGCGCGTATCTTATAAAATCCAGGGTCGGCGCGCGCAAGGGGGTGCATATTTGTGCAACCTGCGCGCGCCGAGCCCGGCGCACGCTGCCTGTTCCCTCCGAGGCCGCTCTGAAATCGGAGCGGCCTCAGAGGGAACTTTCCTTCTGCCTCCCCTCACCTTCCCCTCCCTTCCCCTACCTAACCTACCCCCCCCAGCCCTATCTAAACCTTCCCCCTACCTTTGTTGGCAGATTTACGCCTGCCGAAAGCAGGTGTAAATCTGCGCGCGCCAGCGGGCTGCTGGCGCGCCATCACCCGACCCGGGGGCTGGTCCAGAGGCCTCGACCACGCCCCCGGGCCGGTGTCATGCCCCGATACGCCTCCCGCCCCGCCCCGAAATTCATGTCGCCCACCCGACACGCCCCCGACACACCCCCTTTGCAAAGCCCCAGGACTTACGCGCGTCCCGGGGCTTGCGCGCACCACCGAGCCTATGCAAAATAGGCTCGGCGCGCGCAGGGGGGGGTTGGGGTAGGTTTTCGGGGGGTATGTGCGTATCTTACGCGCGTACCCCTTTGAAAATCTACCCCTAAGTTTATAAATAGTATGCTGATTGAGGAGTTGTTGTGATCCCAAGTGTCTCTTTGAAAAATGGTGCCAATATGGTCTTGGATGTCTTTTTGAGAATGTGTTGACCATCTTGTGTGAATGGTTTGTCTTTGGTTTATTTATATTTTCTGATTTTGGGGTTTGAGATATTTTTTGAAGGTTTATTGGCTTATGTTTATAGATGTATTATATTAAAAGTCTGCTGTCATCCCATCCCCTCCCTTAGTCTTCCAGATCTTTTACTCTATTTAGCCATCCCTCACCATCTTTCTTCACTCTGTCTCATACACTTACTTATATTCCCACCCAATTGCCTAGTCAGCATAATCCTCCTAATCCCATTTTACCCACTCAAGCTCAGTTTCCACTCTCCCAAACCAAGTCCTCATTCTTCCCCCTTCTCAATTCTTCACCTCCCAATCTCCAGCTAATCTCTATCTGTGCTCTTCTGCTTTCCCACCCAATCCCTGAGTTGTCACCTGAGTCCCTGGTCTCCTCATCCCCATGTCTCCAGTATCCACCCTCCTGCCTCCTTCCCCCATTCCCTAGCATTCATTCCCATCATGACTTTCACAACTTTTCAGCATCTGACACTGCCTCTCCTTCCTCCTTTCTTCCCACTTGCTCCTGCCTCTTCCCCTATTACTACTACTTATCACTTCTTTAGCACTACTCAAAATACACAACATTGTAAGAAAATATGAGACAGTACCTGCTCAGTAGCACTTACAGTCTAATCAAGATAAATAATATATAAATAAATAAACATACAAGGCAAAAAAGACTTTGGAGATTTATTTTATTGAGAAAATATTTAAATCAATAAGGATATAAGCAAAGCTGCAGAGTGAAGGCTCTTATAGGTGAGTAAGAGGCGATTGAACTGCAAGTGAAAATGGATAGATAGCCAATGTAATGACTTGATATGATGGTTATATGGGTATAACAATTTTTCCGAAAGATAAGTCACATGGCTGAATTTTGTTAAGATTGTAGTGGAGGGAGATTGTTCACTGAGAGATATGAATAAGCAAGTTGCGGTAGTCTAAGAGGAGGTGATAAGAGAGTGGATAAGGGTTCAGGTAGTGTGTTCATAAAGGAAAGGACAGATTTTTGTGATGTTATGAAGAAATAAATGACATATTTTATCAGTGTTTTGCATACAGGTGGAAAAGGAGAGAGAAGAGTCAAAGATGACCCCAACTTTTGGGCTCATGGGGACTGGGATGATGCCATTGTTACCTACAGAAATTGTGATATGGGTGGGTATACATGGAGAAGGATTTCAAGAGGGATTTCAGCAACAGGCAACTTTTTATTTCTTGCTATTTTACATTTGATATAGTTAAAAAGAAAAAAAGGCAGGCAAGGAAAGTAAAATACCCTAATCTACACCTTGCTGATGAAGATTGGACTGATGAATGATTCTTAAGTGATTAATATTTTGAGGCCACCTGGAAGGCAACTGTTGAGGAATTTGGGAGGGAAAGATATGCATCCATCTCTTCCTAGCCCATGTGAATCACTGAGCCCAGCAGCAAGAACACCTTTGTTTGATCCAGCTACAAGACATGGACAAGTCCATTACCTGCTATTAAGTTCACTTAGAGAATAGCCACTGCCATTAGCAATGGTTACATGGAATAGACTTAGTTTTTGGGTACTTGCCAGGTTCTTATGGCCTGGATTGGCCACTGTTGGAAACAGGATGCTGGGCTTGATGGACCCTTGGTCTGACCCAGTATGGCATTTTCTTATGTTCTTATGTTCATATGTTCTAGAACCCTGCAGTAGAGTCATTGACTAATGATGTTGATGGTCTACCTCCGAGAGCAGGGAGTGCAGATAGAGTGCAGAAGGCTGCACTATTTAACAAAGGCAGTGCTGGGGATCTAGGAGTCCAGATAAGGGGAAGATTAAACTTTCTAAAACAGAGGAGAATATAGTGCTGAAGGAAGAAACTGTCTCATCAATTGACTCAAATATAGTGGAGGAAAGGAGAGATGAGACAGCAGTGGAGAGGATACAAGTGTTGACAGTCTGAAGATTCCCACTCCTTCCACAACTGACCTGTTTGTTCTCCTTCCCTCCCTCCACAGCATCTGCCTCAGCACTCCCTTCTACAACTGCCTCCTCCACAGCATTCCATCCCTCTTTCAGCATCTGACCCTCTGATCTTCTCTCCTTCTTATCCTCCAGCATCTGCCCCATCTTCTATCCCCATCCGCCAACATCTTCACCTTGCCTCCCCTCTCTCTCTCAGAATCTCCCCCTGCCTCTCCTCCTCCCTCCCATAGCATCTGTTTCTGACTTCCCCCTCCAGAGCATCTACCCTGGAATTCTCCTCTGCACAGTATCTGCTAGGGATGTGAATCGTGTCCTCAATCGTCTTAACGATCGATTTCGGCTGGGAGGGGGAGGGAATCGTATTGTTGCCGTTTGGGGGGGTAAAATATCGTGAAAAATCGTTAAAAATCGTTAAAAATCGAAAAATCGAAAAATCGAAAAACCGGCACATTAAAACCCCCTAAAACCCACCCCCGACCCTTTAAATTAAATCCCCCACCAAATAACTTAAATAACCTGCGGGTCCAGCGGCGGTCCGGAACGGCAGCGGTCCGGAACGGGCTCCTGCTCTGAATCTTGTCGTCTTCAGCCGACGCCATTTTCCAAAATGGCGCCGAAAATGGCGGCGGCCATAGACGAAAAAGATTGGACGGCAGGAGGTCCTTCCGGACCCCCACTGGACTTTTGGCAAGTCTCGTGGGGGTCAGGAGGCCCCCCACAAGCTGGCCAAAAGTTCCTGGAGGTCCAGCGGGGGTCAGGGAGCGATTTCCCGCCGCGAATCGTTTTCGTACGGAAAATGGCGCCGGCAGGAGATCGACTGCAGGAGGTCGTTCAGCGAGGCGCCGGAACCCTCGCTGAACGACCTCCTGCAGTCGATCTCCTGCCGGCGCCATTTTCCGTACGGAAACGATTCGCGGCGGGAAATCGCTCCCTGACCCCCGCTGGACCTCCAGGAACTTTTGGCCAGCTTGTGGGGGGCCTCCTGACCCCCACGAGACTTGCCAAAAGTCCAGCGGGGGTCCGGAAGGACCTCCTGCCGTCCAATCTTTTTCGTCTATGGCCGCCGCCATTTTCGGCGCCATTTTGGAAAATGGCGCCGGCTGAAGACGACAAGATTCAGAGCAGGAGCCCGTTCCGGACCGCTGCCGATCCGGACCGCCGCTGGACCCGCAGGTTATTTAAGTTATTTGGGGGGGGGTTCGGGAGGGTGGGGGATTTAATTTAAAGGGTCGGGGGTGGGTTTTAGGGGGTTTTAGTGTGCCGGCTCACGATTCTAACGATTTATAACGATAAATCGTTAGAATCTGTATTGTATTGTGTTCCATAACGGTTTAAGACGATATTAAAATTATCGGACGATAATTTTAATCGTCCTAAAACGATTCACATCCCTAGTATCTGCCCCCTGCTTCTCACTGTTCCTCCCCAACATCTACCCTCTGCATCTCCTTCCCCTCTCCAGGATCTGCTCCCTCTTCCCCAGAATGTTCCCTCTGCATCTACCACCATTATTTCAGTATCTGCCCCCTTTTCCTTACCAGCAACCGCACCACCTTTCCCTTCTCCTTCTTGTCTTGGTCTCAACTTCATCCTCCCTCGCATTAAACAAAGCCCTGGGAGCCTAACCCTTCTCTCCCCACTATTGTGTCTTTTCTATTACACTGCCAACATCATGTACATTTTCATTACTTGTGACAGCATTTCCTCCTGTTGATCTCATGAGATCAGCAACAGGAAGTGCTGCATGTGAGTTTTTAATGTGCTCACAGTGCCGGCACTGTAATAGAGAAGGCAGTGCAGTAGGGAGAAGAGAGGTAGGCTCCTGCTGCTCCTCTAGTTATGGTTGCAAATTCCCATATATTCCCAAATCTAATTCTGTGATGGATGTCTGGCTGGTGTCTGATGACTTTGGCACGCCTTCATTATACCATTACATTGAAGAGATCCAGAAAACCAGATTAGTTTGTAAGCCTCAATGACTGAAAGTGAATACTCATGGCTTAGCAGAATATTTCTTGCATGGGAGATGGGAGAAAGAACAATGTTATTATTACTACTATCTAATTAAAGCTGGGAAACCGTGGAATGGTGAGATAAAATAAACCTTATTCAAAATCAAACAGAGTTGCACTGGTAATGAACATCTAATATCATATGTATTTGTTCATACTTTGATCTCTGTGGATCAAATGCCAAATAATTTAATTGACCATCATAAAAAAAAATGCTGCTTTAGGGAATTTCTGTTTATTTGTATTTCTTTTTTTTACTAATATTCTTGTTAAATCCTCTCCTTTGAAAAGAAAACCTTTTCTGCTCCTTTTCAAAATAAATTGGACAGAGTTGTTCAGAAGTCTATATTTAGCATTTAGTGGCTAAGGTTCTTTTCATTCTGAAATATTCTAAATGTCTTAATTAAACTGTATTCATTGCTGGGTATAAGAACAGTAAGATTTCTCATACAGAAGGCAGGTAAGACGAACAGTTTCATCAAAAGCAGGGTGCTTGCTGATCTAACATAGAACGTGAAAGGTCCTGCTCATTTAACAGAGGTTACAATTTCACCACAGGATGCCTTTTTTTGGCACAGCAACAGTGTGAGAATGCCTTACATAGAGCTTTCTGAAGGGATAAATTGTGTGCACCTGTAGAGCTTCAGTTCTACCTAGTCAAGTATGGCAATGGATGTGAAATCAACATCTCTTTTACAACCTTTTTTACTTAATAGCAATTTGCTTGGATAAGTTCTTGGAGGATAAGTCCATTAGCAGCTATTAATTAAGCTGAATTGGGGAATGGCCTATGCTATTACTAGCATCAGTAACAAGGGAACTTCTTGGGTACTTGCCAGGTTCTTTTGGCCTGGTTTGGCCTCTGTTGGAAACAGGATGCTGGGCTTGATAGGCCCTTGGTCTGACCCAGCATGGCAATTTCTTATGTTCTTATGTTCCTAACCTGTTGTGATATAAGAGACACATTACTGTATAATAACTGGAGTGTTTTTAGGTCGCTATACTTTTAAAAGGGGTAAGTGAACAAAGAGTGGTAGAATAAACAAGTATATATATATATAATATATATTATATGCTGGATAAGTCATTTAAAACTGTGAAGAAGAATATAAAATACAATAAATAAATCAAAATTAATAATTTCATGTCAAAAATCTATAAAACAAATCATTTCATAAAACTGGTTTAAAACAAATTATCAAATTAAAACTGAAGTCCGACATGATCATGAAAGCCTGTTTCAGGGGGAATATTTAAAACTATGAAATCTATAGTAAAGGATCATAGAATCTCAAGGACCACTGGAGAAATTAACTATTATCCTATTCTTGTTGCAGGTGTAAAATCCTGTGTAAACCAGTAAATAAAATACTCCACAAAGTGAAAGGACCATGCGTGATGAGAGGGTTTCCACTTCCTTGTAAGTGATTCAGAGATAGATGCTAATGTGGAAAACAAAATGCTATCTGAACCATTGTCTCAGATGCAAGAATATATTGCCAGTAGGGATGTGAATCGTTTTTCAACGATTAAAATTATCGTCCGATAATTTTAATATCGTCTTAAATCGTTATAGAACACAATACAATAGAAATTCTAACGATTTATCGTTAAAAATCGTTAAATCGTGTTAGTGCGCACTAACGGGAGTTAGTGCGCACTAACTGAAAATGATACAAATTGACACTTTCCAGGTCAATAAAGGTCAGTTAGGAATGAATATGTGTTCCTATTGGCTGGTTGCCCTCTTATCTATTGATGTTAACCAGGTTCCCACTGAGGTGATGGTTGGGGGGATGGGAAATGGAAATGGAAACTCAGGAACACTAACAGAAAATTATACAAATTATTGACACTATCCAGGTCAGTAAAGGTCAGTTAGGAATGAATATGTATTCCTATTGGCTGGCTGCCCTCTTATCTATTGATGTTACCAAGGTTCCAACTGAGGTGATGGTTGGGGGGATGTGAAATGGAAACTGTTGGTAGTTGACAAAAAAAGTAATGTGATCAGTCAATATGACTAGAACCTGTGCCCTATTCCTGATACCAGGGGTGTTGTGATCTTCCTGCACTCAGTGCCCTATCCCTGATACCAGTCTGAGACAGCTCCCTCCCTGCATTACTAGTGAGAGGCTGGCTTCACAGACAGGGGGGAGCTGCTTGACCCTCACTCCTGACTTCCCCCATGTCCCAGCCAGTGAATGGTGTGTGGGTGAGGGGGGGGGGGGGAGGATGGTGAAGTCTGAGACAGCTCCCTCCCTGCATTACTAGTGAGAGGCTGGCTTCACAGACAGGGGGGAGCTTCCTGACCCTCACTCCTGACTTCCCCCATGTCCCAGCCAGTGAATGGTGTGTGGTTGAGGGGGGGGGGAGGATGGTGAAGTCTGAGACAGCTCCCTCCCTGCATTACTAGTGAGAGGCTGGCTTCACAGACAGGGGGGAGCTGCCTGACCCTCACTCCTGACTTCCCCCATGTCCCAGCTAGTGAGTGGTGTGTGGGTGAGGGGGGGGGGGGGAGGATGGTGAAGTCTGAGACAGCTCCCTCCCTGCATTACTAGTGAGAGGCTGGCTTCACAGACAGGGGGGAGCTGCCTGACCCTCACTCCTGACTTCCCCCATGTCCCAGCCAGTGAATGGTGTGTGGGTGAGGGGGGGGGGGGGGGGGAGGATGGTGAAGTCTGAGACAGCCCCCTCCCTGCATTACTAGTGAGAGGCTGGCTTCACAGACAGGGGGGAGCTGCCTGACCCTCACTCCTCCGGGGTATTGTGATCTTCCTGCACACAGTGCCCTATCCCTGATACCAGGGGTGTTGTGATCTTCCTGCATGCAGTGCCCTATCCCTATTAATACCAGGAGTGTTGTGATCTTCCTGCATGCAGTGCCCTATCCCTAATACCAGGGGTGTTGTGATCTTCCTGCACACAGTGCCCTATTCCTGATACCAGGAGTGTTGTGATCTTCCTGCATGCAGTGCCCTATCCCTGATACCGGGATGTGTGCAAGAAGATCACAACACCCCCGGTATCAGGAATAGGGCACTGTGTGCAGGAAGATCACAACACCCCTGGTATTAGGGATAGGGCACTGTGTGCAGGAAGATCACAACACTCCTGGTATTAATAGGGATAGGGCACTGTGTACATGAAGATCACATCACCCCTGGTGCCAGGGTTAGGGCACTGTGTGCAAGAAGATCACAACACTCCTGGTATTAATAGGGATAGGGCACTGTGTGCAGGAAGATCACAACACCCCTGGTGTCAGGGTTAGGGCACTGTGTGCAGGAAGATCACAATACTCCTGGTATTAATAGGGAAAGGGCACTGTGTGCAGGAAGATCACAACACCCCTGGTGCCAGGGTTAGGGCACTGTGTGCAGGAAGATCACAACACTCCTGGTATTAATAGGGATAGGGCACTGTGTGCAGGAAGATCACAACACCCTGGTGCCAGAGTTAGGGCACTGTGTGCAGGAAGATCACAACACTCCTGGTATTAATAGGGATAGGGCACTGTGTGCAGGAAGATCACAATACCCCTGGTATCAGGGTTAGGGCACAAGTTCTAGTCACATTGACTGATCACATTACTTGTTTTGTCAAGCTCCATATCCAATCTTCCATTCATCTCTAAACTACTTGAAAAAACTGTCAACAAGCAACTCACAGAATACCTAGAAGAAAATCATATCCTGGCCTCTGCACAATACGGTTTTCGAAAATCTCATAGCACTGAAACTCTTTTACTTTCCCTGACAGACCACATTATCAAAGGATTTGAGAAAGGGCAATCATACATTCTTGCCTTCCTTGACATCTCCTCCGCATTCGACACCGTTAGCCATCCCATTCTCCTACAGCGGCTAACTGAAATCGGTATTACAGGTGTTGCCCACAATTGGTTCAACTCCTACCTTAGTAATAGAGATTACAAAATCCAGCTAGGAAATCACGTATCCAAGGCCATCCCCCTCAACCGAGGTGTCCCTCAGGGATCCTCCCTATCCTCAACCCTATTCAATATTTACATTCTGCCCCTCTGTTACTTCCTCTCCAGTCTAAACCTCCCTCATTACATATATGCTGATGATGTTCAGCTGCTTATACCCATCACTGACTCCCTATCAAAAACCATGGACTTCTGGAATGAAACCCTCCATTCCATTAACAATCTCCTTTCCTCCATCCACCTTGCTCTTAATACCAATAAAACTGAAATTATGCTCATCTCACCCCAAAGCCAACCGATCCTCCCCCCTCTTCCTCAGTTCCAATTTGCTCAACAAGTCCGTGATTTGGGTATCATTCTTGATGGTCACGTCACACTAAAGAAATTCATAAATAACATTCTAAAAGACGGCTTCTTTAAACTCCACACACTAAAAAAACTCAAACCCTTATTACATCCCCCCGATTTCCGTACAGTTCTCCAAACCACAATCTTCGCCAAAACCGACTACTGCAATTCCCTACTCCTCGGCCTACCTAACAATGCCATCCATCCCATTCAAATCTTACAAAACACCACAGCCCGGATCTTGACCAATTTACGTAGACATGACCATATTACACCTGTTCTAAAAGACCTACATTGGCTTCCAATAGCCTCCCGCATACAATATAAGGCTCTCTCTCTCATCCACAAAGCCCTATACAATCCCGAAATGAACTGGTTCAATGAATCCTTCCGTTTTCACCAGTCTAATAAGCCCACCAGACTAGCACATCTTGCAACCATGCCTATCCCCTCTCCTAAACTCTATAAACTCACTTCCACAAGAGCCCGTGCACTATCGATAGCCGGGCCGACCCTCTGGAACAAAATGCCTGTTGAACTACGGCAAGAAGAATGCCTCAAATCCTTCAAGCGGAAGCTCAAGACCTGGCTCTTTGCAAAAGCATACACTTAATTTTTCACTATACCTCACCACTGTCCCCACTCTCCCCATTCCTCCCCTGTTTCCCATTCTACCGCCCCTCTCTCCCCTCCCCTTTTCTCCGCCACCTTCTTTTCTTTCTCTCTGCCCCCCCTCTTTCCTCGCTCTCCTCCCTTCTCTTCCCCATCTTATCTCCTAGCCTGATTAAAATTAACCTCATAGTTTTCTTTCTTTTGTACATATGTATATAATTGCAAACTTTGTTTATAATTTTATTGCAAAACTTCCCATGTTATTGTTCCCCTCTCGTTAATGCCTTGTTATCATGTTTTTACTGTTCAATGTAAAGCGCCATGCCGTGCGTTTGTTTTTGCGTTACAATGTGAACCGATATGATATCCTGGATGAATGTCGGTATATAAAAATTTTAAATAAATAAATAAATAAATAAATAAGCTACCAACTGTTTCCATTTCCCATCCCCATATACTGTCAGTGGGAACCTTGGTAACATGAATAAATAAGAGGGCAGCCAATAAGAATACATATTCATTCCTAAACTGACCTTAACTGACCTGAAAAGTGTCAAATTGTATCATTTTCAGTTAGTGCGCACTAACTCCCGTTAGTGCGCACTAATCGGAAAAAACGATTTTAACGATTTTTTAACTAAAAAATCGTGCCTAACACGATTTTCTTGCCCTGCCACACGATTTCTATCGTTAAGACGATATGGAAAACGATTCACATCCCTAATTGCCAGTGCCATAAGTCCAGCACAACATCAAGGCAACAGGTCAGACAATATTTTCTTCAGTAGAAATAACTTAAAAAAAAACAACTTAGGAATCAGATAAGCTTGCACCTTCCCATCCAGAAGAGGGTTAAAAGATGTATTTAACCACTGGGATAGTAGCAGCAACCAGAATAAAGATTATACATGATATGCATCAACAAGGACATGCAGATGCAGTATTTTGGGACATACTACATACACCCATAGTCAAGAAAGCAGTTGAGGAGAATATGGCAACTAACCCTAATGCTTATCAACAAAAGGAAGATAGTGAACAGGGGGTAAGAAGATTGAAGGAACTCACAGATGAGTCAATGTAATAAAACATGAGTAAAAATGTACGCTAACACAAACATTTGCACACACATGAGTAAAAATATGCATTCAGCCTTATCATATCATCCTTATTATGAGTAGTGTGCATAAAATTGAAAAGGCAGATTAAACAGGCATAAATTGACCTCAGCAAGGTGGAAAATTAGTGGATGGGAAGGGGGTAAGTAGTTGAGTAAGGAGTGTAAATGGGTAGGTGTGGGTAAGTAGATGGGTGGGGATGTCTCAGGGCAGAGAGTTTTTGGCTTGAGGATCCCGGGGCAGAGTCACTTTGGCTCACTGGTACCAGTATCAGGTACCTCAGTGCTTATCGAACATCTTTTTAAAGCTTGGATTCATTGGTTAGAGATGGGTTAGAGCCCAAGAAATATGAGTTATGATGCTATGCCAGTGTGGTTTTGGATCTGAGGTTCCCAGGTGTGGTGGTCCATCTTGGACCAAGGAGATATGAGTCAGGTGTAAAAATCCATTGCTGATTTCTCCTCCAGTCTGCTGGTGGCACTGTGAGATACTTGAACTGTCTTTGTCACTCCAGTTCTATGCTCCTCACTTCCTCCTGGTGGTTATATTGTTTCCTTTATAGGCTTGTACTTATACTAAGGCAGTTCAAGCCGTAAGCTGCCAGACCTTGATCCTACTTTTCCAGTCCTTGTAATGTGATTCTGCTTCTATTTCCAGAAGACTTCAATATAGTTCGTTTCTATATTCAGCTTCCACATTCAGCATTCCTGTTTGTTTAACTTCTTGGGCTCCTGGATTCCTGGTTAATTCCTGTTCATCATCCTGTATCAGACCTCTCGATCATATCGGGGCTAACTCTGTTTCTCATGCCTCATTTTCCCCCAACGCCAGAGGGTTCAACTCAAAGGGAAGGTGACTGGCCTTGGTGGAAATCCATCTACCGTTGCTGGCCTGGATTTGACTCTCCTGGGATTAGGCCACTCATTTTTAGAGCAACCAACATAGAAAAACCATAAAATCAGGAACCTCTGAACCAAAGAACACTAGGTTTGGAACATCCTGGCACAGCAACATAGTTGCCAGAAATGTGTGTTAACTTTACTCCACATCTGACTCAGGAGTTAATTCCCAAAGTTTAAAAAAACGTGTGTTAAGATTTCAGAGTTTTAATGCACCTCTCTGCATTGGGGAGTAATAGCTAATGCCCTCATTAACATGGGATTTACATGAAAGTGTACTAAGTTATGTACACATTTTCATTCACTTTTGTGTGCACATTTTTGTGTACTAAAATCCGTATTAAATAATGATTAAAGTTATCTGCACAAAAATGTGCACATAAATATGAGTAAAAATGCATGCTCAGCCTATCACTCTTTATTATCAGGCCGATACAGTACAGTGCGCTCCGGCGGAGTGCACTGTTAACCCACGATTCGACACGCGTTTTCGATGCGCTAGTGTTACCCCTTATTCAGTAAGGGGTCGAAAACGCGCGTCCAACCCCCCTGAACCTATTAGCGCCCACAACATGCAAATGCATGTTGATGGCCCTATTAGGTATTCCCGCGCGATTCAGAAAGGAAAATGTGCAGCCAAGCCGCACATTTTACTTTCAGAAATTAGCGCCTACCCAAAGGTAGGCGCTAATTTCTCCGGGCACCGGGAAAGTGCACAGAAAAGCAGTAAAGACTGCTTTTCTATGCATCCTCCGACTTAATATCATGGCGATATTAAGTCGGAGGTCCCGAAAATTACAAAAAGTTAAAAAAAAAAATTAAAGTCAGCCCGCGGCTTGAAAACCGGATGTTCAATTTTGCTGGCGTCCGGTTTCCGAACCCATGGCTGTCAGTGGGTTTGAGAACCGACACCGGCAAAATTGAGCGTGAGCTGTCAAACCCGCTGACAGCTGCCTCTTTTTACTTATTTTTACTGCCGGCCCTAATTTGAATACTGAATCATGCGCACAGGAGAGTGGCCTGTGTGCGCACCGGGAGAGCAGGCGTTTGCCCGCTTTCCCGCGGACTTTACTGTGTCGGCCCGTATATTGTCACCGTCACCAGGACGGGTTGCCTTTACTAACACTACCAGAAAGGATAGCTTCATTTAAACAACCACTCTTTTCTTCAAGATCATGGAGAATGGATTTTAGTCCGATAATACAATTAGAGACATTGATACACATAGGCCTTCCAGTTTTGGCATTGCAAGGACTACAATTACTGCAGAATGCAGCAGTAAGGTTCATCTGTGAGCAATCAATGGGAGAACACATTTTTCCAGTGCTCTGCAAACTACGGGGGTCATTTACAAAAGGATTTCTCCATTCTGTGTATGGGAAAAATGCTTAGAAAATGACCCCCTACATTGCCTAATAATCCATTGGAGAATTTCTTATAAAATTGCAATACTGGTGCACAAATACTGGCATTAGACTCATGTTCTGTGGTGAATTCGATTTTTGTATATTTATAATCCAACATGAGAATTAGGTTCTTCACAAAAAGGTATGTTAGAAGTCCCAACCATGCATCAAGCCCATCTAGTGGAAACAAGAGAGCGAGCCTTTTCAATAGCTGCTTCAGCCTTACGGAATTCACTTCCTTCTGATCTGCTTGTATTAGTCTGCAGTAAGTATTTTAAAGTAATGCTAAAAACTCATTTGTTTTGTTTAGCATATTTATTTATTTTATTTTATTTTTTATTTATATTCCACTTTTTGGTACTTCAAAGTGGATTACATTCAAGTACTGTAGGTATTTTTTGTGATACAGACATCCTGAGCAAAGGAGATGTATGATAAACTTACAAGTATATTTTAAAACGTTGCTTGCACAAAAACAGCCTCATACATACATGGGCTGTGCACGCAGAAATCCATGCACATATGTAAAAATGCGTGTACCTAAGTGTGGTACAGGGCCTATAGCTGCATCCGCATCAAAACCCACGCTGATAATCCACACATAAAAGCAAGTGAGCGGGTCTCCCTATTAAGTGAAAGTATGACCCTGGAAAGCATTTTTAAATATTTCCAATAACTGTGCTGCAGAAAACAGGGCAAATATTTTCATGGATGCTAATTCACAAAAATCTTGCTGCTCTTCTGGCCCTGTATCTGTCTGCCCAGGGAAACACCTACCTCAGATTAGGGATGTGAATCGTGTCCTCGATCGTCTTAACGATCGATTTCGGCTGGGAGGGGGAGGGAATCATATTGTTGCCGTTTGGGGGGGTAAAATATCGTGAAAAATCGTGAAAAATCGTGAAAAATCGTTAAAAAATCGAAAAATCGAAAAACCGGCACATTAAAACCCCCTAAAACCCACCCCCGACCCTTTAAATTAAATCCCCCACCCTCCCGAACCCCCCCCCAAATAACTTAAATAACCTGCGGGTCCAGCGGCGGTCCGGAACGGCAGCGGTCCGGAACGGGCTCCTGCTCCTGCATCTTGTCGTCTTCGGCCGGCGCCATTTTCCAAAATGGCGCCGAAAAATGGCGGCGGCCATAGACGAAAAAGATTGGACGGCAGGAGGTCCTTCCGGACCCCCGCTGGACTTTTGGCAAGTCTCGTGGGGGTCAGGAGGCCCCCCACAAGCTGGCCAAAAGTTCCTGGAGGTCCAGCGGGGTCAGGGAGCGATTTCCCGCCGCGAATCGTTTTCGTACGGAAAATGGCGCCGGCAGGAGATCGACTGCAGGAGGTCGTTCAGCGAGGCGCCGGAACCCTCGCTGAACGACCTCCTGCAGTCGATCTCCTGCCGGCGCCATTTTCCGTACGAAAACGATTCGCGGCGGGAAATCGCTCCCTGACCCCCGCTGGACCTCCAGGAACTTTTGGCCAGCTTGTGGGGGGCCTCCTGACCCCCACGAGACTTGCCAAAAGTCCAGCGGGGGTCCGGAAGGACCTCCTGCCGTCCAATCTTTTTCGTCTATGGCCGCCGCCATTTTTCGGCGCCATTTTGGAAAATGGCGCCGGCCGAAGACGACAAGATGCAGGAGCAGGAGCCCGTTCCGGACCGCTGCCGTTCCGGACCGCCGCTGGACCCGCAGGTTATTTAAGTTATTTGGGGGGGGTTCGGGAGGGTGGGGGATTTAATTTAAAGGGTCGGGGGTGGGTTTTAGGGGGTTTTAGTGTGCCGGCTCACGATTCTAACGATTTATAACGATAAATCGTTAGAATCTGTATTGTATTGTGTTCCATAACGGTTTAAGACGATATTAAAATTATCGGACGATAATTTTAATCGTCCTAAAACGATTCACATCCCTACCTCAGATGCCGTGAAAAGATGGCCACTCTGAAGTCGAGATAGGTGCTCAGCCAGGCACTTATCAGGCTGCTCATGCTCTGTTTCTGGCAGAAAAATCTGCACAATCGAGCGCCCAGAAAGGTGCCTAGCTACTGTTGCCGCTCAGGTGCTGAGCTAAGCGCTTACTTGGTCACGCCCAAGCAGCAATGGTAGCTAGGCGCCTTTCTGGGCACCCGATGATATACATTCACGAATAATTGTTTTATATTTATTTTTATGACACTGTAAACTGTTGTGATGGAACCTCTCTAAACGACGGTATATAAAATAATTAAATAAATAAAGTAAGCGCCTAGCTCAGCACCTCAGCAGCATCAATAAGGATAGGCACTTTACTTAGTTGCGAATGTATGCCGTCAGGCACCCAGAAAGGCATCTAGGGAAGTGCCTACCTAAGCTGGCTGTTCCGACGCACAGAAAAGAACCTAGCTAGGCGGGCCACTCCGAGATAGGGACTCAGCAAGCTGGTTTTCAGGACACTCAGACACAGACATAGGCCCCCCGAGTCAGCGCTGACACTTAATTTGTGCCCTGACCATGGCATTAGTGTGGCTCCCTACATTGCCTATGATTAGCTAATCACTTCATTTGCATGCCGTTAGCATGCATTCACGCAGGAAACACCGCAGGTCTGTGAGCACATTTATACACGTTTTTCCCATGCACAAAACACTTATTACATCCCTATTTAGGGCTTTGTGTGGGAAAATGCACATACAAGCATGCATACACGTGTGCACAAACTGTGGCAGCTTCAGCACACTCTGTGTCTTTCTCCCCTTTCTTCTGCTAGTTCAGATACAGACACAATAAAGTTGTCAGGTTCTTTAAGAAGTGATCTTGACTCTCCTAAAATGAACTTCCACCATGTGTTATTTTTCCCTATATGCATCACCTTGCATTTGTCCACATTATATTTCATCTGCCATATGGAAGCCCAATCTTCCAGTTTCACAAGATCCTCCTGCAATTTTTCACAATCTGTGATTTAACTACTCTGAATAATTTTGTCTAATCTTCAAATTTGATCATCTCACTCATTGTACCTATTTCCAGATCATTCATAAATATATTAAAAAGCACTGGTCTAAGTAGAGATCCCTGAAGCACTCTACTATTTGTCTTTTTCCTGTGTGAAAATAGATCATTTAATCCTACTCTCTGTTCCCTGTCTTTTAATCAGTTTGCAATCCACAAAAGGACATCTCTTCCTATCCCATGACTTTTTAGTTTTCTAAAAGCCTCTCATGAAGGACTTTGTTGAATGCCTTCTGAAAATCCAGATACACCAAATCAACTGGTTCACCTTTATCCACATGCTAATTCCCCCCTTCAAAAGAATGTAGTAGATTTGTGAGGGAAGACTTCCCTTGGGTGACTCCATGCTGGCTGTGTCCCATTAAATCATGTCTGGTGATTTTATTATTTATAATAGTTTCCACAATTTTTCCTGGTGCTGAAGTCAAGCTCACCAGTCCATAATTTCCTGGATCACTTCTGAAAACCTGGGATGTATACCATCCAGTCCAGATTTGCTATGCTTCTGTTTTTCAATCTGGCCTACTACATCTTCGAGGTTCACCATGATTTGGGTCAGTTCATCTGAATCATCGCCCTTGAAAACATCTCTGGAATGGTATCTCCCCAACGTTCTCCTTAGTCAATACCAAAGCAAATGATTCATTTTCTCTTTCTGTGATGGCCTTATCTTCCTTAAGTGTCCCTTTAATTCCTTGATCATCTAAAGGTTCAACTGATGCCCTTGTAGGCTTCCTGCTTGAGATATATTTTAAAAAGTTTTTTTTATGAGTTTTTGGCTCTATGGCCAACTTCTTTACAAATTCTCTTTTAGTCTTTCTTATCACTGTTTTACATTTAATTTGCCAATGCTTATGCTTTTTTCTAGTTTCTTCAGATAGATCCTTCTTAAAATTTGTGAAGGAAGATCTTTTAGATATAACAGCTTCCTTCACCTCCCCTTTAAGCCCCACTTGCAGTCATTTGGCCTTCCTTCCACCCTGCTTAACCCCTTTCAGGATGAGAAAACACAATACAATAGGGTCACTGATGAATATATTCGGGAGGGACCGGAAAGGGGTTAATTTGCGAATACATCTGGACTGCGCTTTTAAGACGGTATTTTTTTTTAACAATGTCCACACCTGTTGTACACTCTTAACCTTTGTAGCTGCACCTTTCCGGTTTTTTTTTTTCTTATTTTATCAAAATTTCCTTTTTGAAAGTTTATTGCTAAAACCATGGATTTACTTATTGTTCCCCTTCCAGTCAGGAATTCAAATCTGATCATTTTATGATCACTATTAGTTACCAAACTGCCCCATCACCGTTACCTCACTCACCAAATCCTGTACTTCATTAAACATTAAATCTAAAATAGCACCCTCTCTTCGGTTCCTCAACCGATTACTGCATAAAACTGTCATTTATTCCATCCAGGAACTATGTAGGTAAAAAAAGAGTCAAGTTTAGCTGGATTCTAGCTCCCCATGTGGAAAAACTGAATAGTTGAAGCCTGTACTATAATACCCCAAGACACTATTTTGCAGGATTGGATTCGGAGTTGTCCTTTCCAGAGGGAGCATGCTTTCATGCATGCTTGTCACTTTTGTTTTGTTTTGGGAAAAGGACCTTCGCGTTTCTTGGAAAAATACTTGGGGTATGCAATGGAAGAAAAGGTGCTTGTCTCCCATTTTACTGATTCAAACTTATAACCATTTTGTTTGGAGGAAGAAGTTCTATCCAATCTTCTTTCTTAATTTTGGTTACCTTTTGGAAACTGGTTTATTTTTATCTTATGTATGAGTTCCCAAGGACCTAGGGACTCGGTGCTACAATCTAAAAGGAAAGTAGGAGCATATAATCCTGATAGACCCAATGACCTTTGAAGGTCACTGAAGAAGATTAGTGGCACCCACCTGATGTAAACCACGATGCTATCACCT